>NC_057795.1:622931600-623155604 GCF_018294505.1 Triticum aestivum
TAGGGGAAGGGAAAGAGAGGAGGGGGAGGGGAGGGACGGGTGGGGAAAAGGTGGTGTGTTGGTGCGGGTTAGCAGTAGTGCGGGATCTAAAACGCGCTGCTGCTAAGTTATTAGCAGCAGTGCGCTTTGGGATACGGCGCTACTGCTAATTGGGACGAAAAAGTGTGGCAATTTGAAATTTAGCAGCAGCGATCTCAGCAAAAGCGCGCTACTACTACATCCTTAGCAGTAGCGCGGTTCGCGCGACCGCGCTACTGCTAAATAGAGTTAGGTGAACACCACCGGTCGATATTTGTAGCAGCGCGTTTTATGCCGAGCGCACTACTACTAATAACTTATCAGCAGCGAGTTTCCCGCACACGCGCTACTACTAGTTAGTAGCAGTGCTCCTTTTTGAGCCGCGCTGCTGCTAAGATTCTGTGTATAGGCTTTTCCCTAGTAGTGATACTTGGTATTCAAGATATGTGAAACTTTCTTTTGAGTGAATTGAATACTAATATAAGTTTGATGCTTGATAATTGTTTTGAGATATGGAGGTGATAATATCAAAGTCATGCTAGTTGGGTGATTATGAATTTGAGAAATGCTTGTGTTGAAGTTTGCAAGTCCCGTAGCATGCACGTATGGTTAAAGTTGTGTAACAAATTCGAAACATGAAGTGTACCTGGCTTGTGCATCCTTATGAGTGGCGGTCGGGGACGAGCGATGGTCTTTTCCTACAAATCTATCCCCCTAGGAGCATGCGCGTAGTACTTGATTTTTGATGACTTCTAATTCTTTGCAATAAGTATATGAGTTCTTTTGACTAATGTTGAGTCCATGGATTATACGCACTCTCACCTTTCCGCCTTTGCTAGCCTCTTCGGTACCGTGCATTGCCCTTTCTCACCCTGAGAGTTGGTGCAAACTTCTCTGGTGCATCCAAACCCCGTGATACGATAAGCTCTATCACACATAAACCTCCTTATATCTTCCTCAAAACAGCCACCATACCTACCTATTATGGCATTTCCATAGCCATTCCGAGATATATTGCCATGCAACTTCCACCATCATCATCATGACATACATTACTTTTGTCATATTGCCATTGCATGATCATGTAGTTGACATCGTATTTGTGGCAAGGCCACCATGCATTATTTTTCATACATGTCACTCTTGATTCATTGCACCATCCCGGTACACCGCCGGTGGCATTCATATAGAGTCATATCTTGTTCTAAGTTTTGAGTCGTAATCCTTATGTTGTAATCAATAGAAGTGTGATGATCATCATTATTAGAGCATTGCCCAAAAAAAGAAAAAAAAGAAAGGCCAAAAGAAAAAAAAAGAAAGGCCCCCAAAAAAAAAGAAAAAGAAAAAAAAAAGAAAAAAGGGCAATGCTACTATCTCTTTTTCCACACTTGTGCTTCAAAGTAGCACCTTGTTCTTCATGTAGTGAATCTCATATATTGTGCTTCAAAGTAGCACCTTGTTCTTCATGTAGTGAGTCTCATAAGTTGTCTTTTTATACTAGTGGGAATCTTTCATTATAGAACTTGGCTTGTATATTCCTATGATGGGCTTCCTCAAATGCCCTAGGTCTTCATGAGCAAGTGAGTTGGATGCACACCCACTAGTTTACTTTTGTTGAGCATTCATAGCTCTGGTGCATCCGTTGCATGGCAATCCCTACTCCTCATGTTGACATCAATTGATGGGAATCTCCATAGCCCGTTGATTATCCTCGTCAACGTGAGATTTTCTCCTTTTTTGTCTTCTCCACACAATCCCCATCATCATATTCTATTCCACCCATAGTGCTATATCCATGGCTCACGCTCATGTATTGCGTGAAGGTTGAAAAAGTTTGAGATTATTTAAGTATGAAAAAATTGCTTGGCTTGTCATCGGGGGTATAGAAGTTGGGAACATCTTTGTGTGACGAAAATGAAGCATAGCCTAACTATATGACTTTGTAGGGATGAACTTTCTTTTGCCATGTTATTTTGAGAAGACATGATTGCTTTGATTAGTATGCTTGAAGTATTATTATTTTTTGTGTCAATATGAACTTTTGTCTTGAATCTTTCGGATCTGAATATTCATATCACAATTAAGAAGATTTACATTGAAATTATGCCAAAGTATCACTCCGCATCAAAAATTCTTTTTTTTATCATTTACCTACTCGAGGATGAGCAGGAATTAAGCTTGGGGATGCCTGATACGTCTCCAACATATCTATAATTTTTGATTGCTCCATGCTACTTTATCTACTGTTTTGGACTATATTGGGCTTTATTTTCCACTTTTATATTATTTTTGGGACTAACCTATTAACCGGAGGCCCAGCCCAGAATTGCTGTTTTTTTGCCTATTTCAGTGTTTCAAAGATACAAAATATCAAACGGAGTCCAAACGGAATGAAACCTTCGGGAACGTGATTTTCTCACCGAACTTGATCCAGGAGACTTGGACCCTACTCCAAGAAGTGCCAGAGGCGGTCACGAGGGTGGAGGGCGCGCCCTCTTGGGCGCGCCCCCCTACCTCGTGGGCCCCCTGTTGCTCCACTGACGTACTCCTTCCTCCTATATATACCTACGTACCCCCGACAGATCAGATATGGAGCCAAAAACCTAATTCCACCGCCGCAACCTTCTGTATTCACGAGATCCCATCTTGGGGCCTGTTCCGGAGCTCCGCCGGAGGGGGCATCCACCACGGAGGGCTTCTACATCAACACCATATCCCCTCCGATGAAGTGTGAGTAGTTTACTTTAGACCTTCGGGTCCATAGCTAGTAGCTAGATGGCTTCTTCTCTCTTTTTGGATCTCAATACATTGTTCTCCCCCTCTCTTGTGGAGATCTATTCGATGTAATCTTCTTTTTGTGATGTGTTAGTTGAGACCGATGAATTGTGGGTTTATGATCCAGTATTATCTATGGAAAATATTTGAATCTTCTCTGAATTCTTTTATGTATGATTGATTTATCTTTGCAAGTCTCTTTGAATTATCCTTTTTGGTTTGGCCAACTAGATTGGTAGTTCTTGCAATGGGAGAAGTGCTTAGCTTTGGGTTCAATCTTGCGATGTCCTTACCCAGTGACAGAAAGGGTTGCAAGGCATGTATTGTATTGTTGCCATCGAGGATAACAAGATGGGTTTTTTATCATATTGCATGAATTTATCCCTCTACTGAAGGAAATATGCCCTAGAGGCAATAATAAAGTTATTATTTATTTCCTTATATCATGATAAATGTTTATTATTCATGCTAGAATTGTATTAACCGGAAACATAATACATGTGTGAATACATAGACAAACATAGTGTCACTAGTATGCCTCTACTTGACTAGCTCGTTTATCAAAGATGGTTATGTTTCCTAGCCATGGACAAAAGAGTTGTCATTTTATTAACGGGATCACATCATTAGGAGAATGACGTGATTGACTTGACCCATTCCATTAGCTTAGCACTTGATCGTTTAGTATGTTGCTATTGCTTTCTTCATGACTTATACATGTTCCTATGACTATGAGATTATGCAACTCCCGTTTACCGGAGGAACACTTTGCGTGCTACCAAACGTCACAACGTAACTGGGTGATTATAAAGGATCTCTACAGGTGTATCCGAAGGTACATGTTGGGTTGGCGTATTTCGAGATTAGGATTTGTCACTCCGATTGTCGGAGAGGTATCTCTGGGCCTTCTCGGTAATGCACATCACTATAAGCCTTGCAAGCAATGTGACTAATGAGTTAGTTGCGGAATGATGCATTACATAACGAGTAAAGAGACTTGCCGGTAACGAGATTGAACTAGGTATTGAGATACCGACGATCAAATCTCGGGCAAGTAACATACCGATGACAAAGGGAACAACGTATGTTGTTATGCGGTTTGACCGATAAAGATCTTCGTAGAATATGTAGGAGCCAATATGTGCATCCAGGTTCCGCTATTGGTTATTGACCGAGAATAGTTCTAGGTCATGTCTACATAGTTCTCGAACCCGTAGGGTCTGCACGCTTAACGTTATGATGACAGTTTTATTATGAGTTTATAAGTTTTGATGTACCGAAGATTGTTCAGAGTCCCGGATGTGATCACGGACATGACAAGGAGTCTCGAAATGGCCGAGACATAAAGATTGATATATTGGACGGCTATATTCGGACACCGGAAGTGTTCCGGGTGATTTCAGAGAAAAATGGAGTGCCGGAAGGGTTACCGGAACCCCCCGGGGAAGTATTGGGCCTTAGTGGGCCTGAGGGGAGAGAGAGGGCAGCAGCCCAGGAGGTGGCGCACCCCCTCCCATGGGGAGTCCGAATTGGACTAAGGGAGGGGGGCGCGGCCCCTCTTTCCCTCTCCCTCTCCCTCTCTTTCCTTCCCCCGTCCTCCTTCCTAGTTGGACTAGGAAAGGGGAGTCCTACTCCCACTAGGAGGAGGACTTCCCCCCTCCTTGGCGCACCCCCTAGGGCCGGCTGGCCTTCCCCTCTTCCTCCTTTATATACGGGGGCAGGGGGCACCCTAGGACAAACAAGTTGATCTTCGTGATCGTTCCTTAGTCGTGTGCGGTGCCCCCCCCCCACTATATTCCACCTCGGTCATATCGTTGCGGTGCTTAGGCGAAGCCCTGCGTTGGTAGAACATCATCATCGTCACCACGCCGTCGTGCTGACGGAACTCATCCCCGACACTTTGCTGGATTGGAGTCCGGGGATCGTCATCGAGCTGAACGTGTGCTGAACTCAGAGGTGCCGTACGTTCGGTGCTTGGATCGGTCGAATCGTGAAGACGTACGACTACATCAACCGCGTTTTCATAACAATTCCGCTTACGGTCTACGAGGGTACGTGGACAACACTCTCCCCTCTCGTTGCTATGCATCACCATGATCTTGCGTGTGCGTAGGATTTTTTTTGAAATTACTATGTTCCCCAACAGTGGCATCCGAGCCAGGTTTTATGCGTAGATGTTATATGCACGAGTAGAACACAAGTGAGTTGTGGGCGATATAAGTCATACTTCTTACCAGCATGTCATACCTTGGTTCAGCAGTATTGTGAGATGAAGCGGCCCGGACCGACATTACGCGTACGCTTACGCGAGACTGGTTTCACCGTTACAAGCACTCGTGCTTAAAGGTGACTGGCGGGTGTATGTCTCTCTCACTTTAGTTGAATCATGTGTGGCTACGCCCGGTCCTTGTGAAGGTTAAAACAACACTAACTTGACGAACTATCATTGTGGTTTTGATGCGTAGGTAAGAACGGTTCTTGCTCAGCCCGTAGCAGCCACGTAAAATTTGCAACAACAAAGTAGAGGACGTCTAACTTGTTTTTGCAGGGCATGTTGTGATGTGATATGTTCAAGACGTGATGCTATATTTTATTGTATGAGATGATCATGTTTTGTAACCGAAGTTACCGGCAACTGGCAGGAGCCATATGGTTGTCGCTTTATTGTATGAAATGCAAACGCCCTATAATTGCTTTACTTTATCACTAAGCGATAGCAATAGTCGTAGAAGCAATAGATGGCGTAACGGCAATGATGCTACGATGGAGATCAAGGTGTCGCGCCGGTGACGATGGTGATCACGATGGTGCTTCGGAGATGGAGATCACAAGCACAAGATGATGATGGCCATATCATATCACTTATATTGATGGCATGTGATGTTTATCCTTTATGCATCTTATCTTGCTTTGATTGATGGTAGCATTTTAAAATGATCTCTCACTAAAAATTATCAAGAAGTGTTCTCCCTGAGTATGCACCATTGCGAAAGTTCTTCGTGCTGAGACACCACGTGATGATCGGGTGTGATAGGCTCTACGTTCAAATACAACGGGTGCAACACAGTTGCACACGCGGAATACTCACGTTAAACTTGACAAGCCTAGCATATAACAGATATGGCCTCGGAACACGGAGATCGAAAGGTCGAGCGTGAATCATATAGTAGATATGATCAACATAGTGATGTTCACCATTGAAAACTACTCCATCTCACGTGATGATCGGACATGGTTTAGTTGATTTGGATCATGTGATCACTTAGATGACTAGAGAGATGTCTGTCTAAGTGGGAGTTCTTAAGTAATATGATTAATTGAACTTAAATTTATCATGAACTTAGTCCTGGTAGTATTTTGCAAATTATGTTGTAGATCAATAGCTTGTGTTGTTGCTTTCATATGTTTATTTTGATATGTTCCTAGAGAAAATTGTGTTGAAAGATGTTAGTAGCAATGATGCGGATTGGATCCGTGATCTGAGGTTTATCCTCATTGCTGCACAGAAGAATTATGTCCTTAATGTACCGCTAGGTGACAGACCTATTGTAGGAGCAGATGCAGACGTTATGAACGTTTGGCTAGCTCAATATGATGACAACTTGATAGTTTAGTGCACCATGCTTAACGGCTTATAATCGGTACTTCAAAGACGTTTTCGAACGTCATGGACCATATGAGATGTTCCAGGAGTTGAAGTTAATATTTCAAGCAAATACCCGAGTTGAGAGATATGAAGTCTCCAACAAGTTCTATGGCTAAAAGATGGAGGAGAATTGCGCAACTAGTGAGCAAGTACTTAGATTGTCTGAGTACTACAATCACTTGAATCAAGTGGGAGTTAATCTTCCAGATAAGATAGTAATTGGCAGAGTTCTCTAGTCACCATCACCAAGTTACTGGAACTTCATGATAAACTATAATGCAAGGGATGACGAAAACGATTCCCGAGCTCTTCGTGATGCTAAAATCAACGAAGGTAGAAATCAAGAAAGAGCATCAAGTGTGGATGATTGACAAGACCACTAGTTTCAAGAAAAGGGCAAAGGGAAAGAAAGGGAACTTCAAGCAGAATGGCAAGCAAGTTGTCACTCCCGCGAAGAAGCCCAAAGCTGGACCAAAGCCTGAAACTGAGTGACTATACTGCAAAGGAAATGGTCACTGGAAACGGAAATACCCTGAATATTTGGTGGATAAGAAGGATGGCAAACTGAACAAGGGTATATTTGATATACAGGTTATTGATGTGTACCTAACTAGTGTTTATAGTAACCCCTGAATATTTGATACTTGTTTGGTTGCTAAGATTAGTAACTCGAAACAGGAGTTACAGAATAAACAGAAACTAGTTAAGGGTGAAGTGACGATGTGTGTTGGAAGTGGTTCCAAGATTAATATGATCATCATCGCACACTCCCTATACTTTCGGGATTAGTGTTGAACCTAAATAAATGTTATTTGGCGCTTGCGTTGAGCATGAATATGATTTGATCATATTTATTGCAATACGGTTATTCATTTAAAATCAAAGAATAATTGTTGATCTGTTTAAATGAATAAAACCTTTGATGGTCATACACCCAATGAAAATAGTTTGTTGGATCTCGATCGTAGTGATACACATATTCGTAATATTGATGCCAAAAGATGCAAAGTTGATAATGATAGTGCAACTTATTTGTGGCACTGCCGTTTGGGTCATATCGGTGTAAAGTGCATGACGAAACTCCATAAAGATGGATTTTCAGAATCACTTGGTTATGAATCATTTGATGCTTGCAAACCGTGCCTTTTGGGCAAGATGACTAAAACTCCGTTCTCCGGAACAATGGAATGAGCTAGTGACTTATTGGAAATAATACATACCGATGTATGCGGTCCAATGAGTGTTGATGCTCGTGGCGAGTATCATTATTTTCTGACCTTCACAAGATGAATTGAGCAGATATGAGTATATCTACTTAATGAAGCACAAGTCTGAAACATTTGAAAAGTTCAAAGAATTTCAGAGTGAAGTGGAGAATCATCGTAACAAGAAAATAAAGTTTCTGCAATTTGATCGCGGAGACAAATATTTGAGTTACGAGTTTGGTCTTCAATTAAAACAATGTGGAATAGTTTCACAAACTCATGCCACCTGGAACACCATAGCTTAATGGTGTGTCCGAACGTCATAACAGTACTTTATTGGATATAGTGCAATCTATGATGTCTCTTACCGATTTACCACTATCGTTTTGGGGTTATGCATTAGAGACAGCTGCATTCACTTTAAATAGGGCACCATCAAAATCCGTCGAGACGACGCCTTATGAACTGTGGTTTGGCAAGAAACCAAAGTTGTCATTTCTTAAATTTTGGGGCTGCGATGCTTATGTGAAAAAGTTTCAACCTGATAAGATAGAACCCAAATCGGAGAAGTGCGTCTTCATAGAATACCCAAAGGTAACTATTGGGTACACCTTCTATCACAGATTTGAAGGCAAGTTATTCGTTGCTAAAATGGATCCTTTCTAGAGAAGAAGTTTCTCTCGAAAGAAGTGAGTGGGAGGAAAGAAGAACTTGATGAGGTAATTGTACCTTCTCCCTTGTTGGAAAGTAGTTCATCACAGAAATCAGTTCCAGTGATTCCTACACCAATTAGTGAGGAAGTTAATGATGATGATCATGAAACTACAGATCAAGTTGCTACCAAACCTCGTAGGTCTTCCAGAGTAAGATCCGCACCAGAGTGGTGCGGTAATCATGTTCTAGAAGTCATGTTACTAGACCATGATGAACCTACGAACTATGAGGAAGCGATGATGAGCCCAGATTCCGTGAAATGGCTTGAGGCCATAAAATCCGAGATATGATCCATGTATGAGAACAAAGTATGGACTTTGATTGACTTGCTCGATGATCAGCAAGCCATGTTAAATAAATGGATCTTCAAGAGGAAGACGGGCACTGATAGTAGTGTTACTATCTACTAAGCTCGACTTGTTGCGAAAGGTTTTCAACAAGTTCAAGGTGTTGAATACGATGAGATTTTCTCACTCATATCGATACTTAAGTCTGTCTAAATCATGTTATTAATTGCCAAATTTTATGAAATCTGGCAAATGGATGTCAAAACTGCATTCCTTAATGGATTTTTTAAAAGGAGTTGTATATGATGTAACCAGAAGGTTTTGTTAATCATAAAGGTGCTAAAAAATGTGCAAGCTCTAGCGATCCATCAATGGACTGGTGCAAGCATCTCGGAGTTGGAATATACGCTTTGATGAGTTGATCAAAGGATATAGTTTTATACAGACTTTTTGAGAAGCCTGTATTTACAAGAAAGTGAGTGGGAGCTCTGTAGCATTTCTAATATTATATGTGGATGACATATTGTTGATTGGAAATGATATAGAAATTCTAGATAGCATGAAAGGATACTTGAACAAGATTTTTTTCAAAGCAAGACCTCATTGAAGTTGCTTACACATTGAGCATCAAAATCTATATAGATAGATCAAGACGCTTGATAAGATTTTTCAATGAGTACATACCTTGATAAATTTTTGAAATAGTTCAAAATGGAACAGTCAAAGAAGGAGTTCTTGTCTGTGATGCAAAGGTGTGATGTTGATTAAAATTCAAGACCCGACCATGGCAGAAAATAGAAAGAGAATGAAAAGTCATTCCCTATGCCTCAGTCATAGGTTCTATAAAGTATGCTATGCTGTGAACCAGGCCTATTGTATACCTTGCTCTGAGTTTGACAAAGTAATACAATTTTGATCTAAGAGTAGATCACTGGACAACGGTCAAGAATATCCTTAGTGAGGACTAAGGAGATGTTTCTCGATTATGGAGGTGATAAAAGAGCCCGTCGAAAAAAGTTACAACGATGCAAGGTTTTACACCAATCCATATGACTCTAAGTCTCAATCTGGATACATATTGAAAGTGGGAGCAATTAGCTAGAGTAGCTCCGTGCAGAGCATTGTGGGCATAGAATATTTGCAGAATACATACAGCTCTGAATATGACAGACCCGTTGACTAAACTTCTCTCACAAGCAAAACATGATCATACCTTAGTACTCTTTGGGTGTTAATCACATAGCAATGTGAACTAGATTATTGACTCTAGTAAATCCTTTGGGTGTTGATCACATGATGATGTGAACTATGGGTATTAATCACATACAGATGTGAATATTGGTGTTAAATCACATGGCGATGTGAACTAGATTATTGACTCTAGTGCAAGTGGGAGACTGAAGGAAATATGCCCTAGAGGCAATAATAAAGTTATTATTTATTTCCTTATATCATGATAAATGTTTATTATTCATGCTAGAATTGTATTAACCGGAAACATAATACATGTGTGAATACATAGACAAACATAGTGTCACTAGTATGCCTCTACTTGACTAGCTCGTTTATCAAAGATGGTTATGTTTCCTAGCCATGGACAAAAGAGTTGTCATTTGATTAACAGGATCACATCATTAGGAGAATGATGTGATTGACTTGACCCATTCCGTTAGCTTAGCACTTGATCGTTTAGTATGTTGCTATTGCTTTCTTCATGACTTATACATGTTCCTATGACTATGAGATTATGCAACTCCCGTTTACCGGAGGAACACTTTGTGTGCTACCAAACGTCACAACGTAAGTGGGTGATTATAAAGGAGCTCTACAGGTGTCTCCGAAGGTACATGTTGGGTTGGCATATTTCGAGATTAGGATTTGTCACTCCGATTGTCGGAGAGGTATCTGTGGGCCCTCTTGGTAATGCACATCACTATAAGCCTTGCAAGCAATGTGACTAATGAGTTAGTTGTGGGATGATGCATTACGTAACGAGTAAAGAGACTTGCCGGTAATGAGATTGAACTAGCTATTGAGATACCGACGATCGAATCTCGGGCAAGTAACATACCGATGACAAAGGGAACAATGTATGTTGTTATGCGGTTTGACCGATAAAGATCTTCGTAGAATATGTAGAAGCCAATATGAGCATCCAGGTTCCGCTATTGGTTATTGACCGAGAATAGTTCTAGGTCATGTCTGCATAGTTCTCGAACCCGTAGGGTCCGCACGCTTATCGTTACGATGACAATTTTATTATGAGTTTATAAGTTTTGATGTACCGAAGATTGTTCGGAGTCCCGGATGTGATCACGGACATGACAAGGAGTCTCGAAATGGTCGAGACATAAATATTGATATATTGGACGGCTATATTCGGACACCGGAAGTGTTCTGGGTGATTTCGGAGAAAACCGGAGTGCCAGAAGGGTTACCGGAACCCCCCGGGGAAGTATTGGGCCTTAGTGGGCCTGAGAGGAGAGAGAGGGCAGCAGCCCAGGAGGTGGCGCGCCCCCTCCCAGGGGGGGTCCGAATTGGACTAAGTGAGGGGGGCGCGGCCCCTCTTTCCCTCTCCCTCTCCCTCTCTTTCCTTCCCCCTTTCTCCTTCCTAGTTGGACTAGGAAATGGGAGTCCTACTCCCACTAGGAGGAGGACTCCCCCCTCCTTGGCGCGCCCCCTAGGGCTTGCCGGCCTCCCCCTCTTGCTCCTTTATATACGGGGGAAGGGGGGCACCCTAGGACACACAAGTTGATCTTCGTGATCGTTCCTTAGCCGTGTGCGGTGCCCCCCTCCACCATATTCCACCTCGGTCATATTGTTGCGGTGCTTAGGCGAAGCCCTGCGTCGGTAGAACATCATCATTGTCACCCCGCCGTCGTGCTGACGGAACTTATCCACGACACTTTGCTGGATCGGAGTCCGGGGATCGTCATCGAGCTGAACATGTGCTGAACTCAGAGGCGTCGTACGTTCGGTGCTTGGATCGGTCGGATCGTGAAGACGTACGACTACATCAACCGCATTGTCATAACGCTTCCGCTTACGGTCTACGAGGGTACGTGGACAACACTCTCCCCTCTTGTTGCTATGCATCACCATGATCTTGCGTGTGCGTAGGAATTTTTTTGAAATTGCTACGGTCCCCAACATCTACATCATGTCATCTTGCTTAAGGCGTTACTCTGTTTTTAACTTAATACTCTAGATGCATGTTGGATAGCGGTCGATGAGTGGAGTAATAGTAGTAGATGCAGAATCGTTTCGATCTACTTGTCTCAGACGTGATGCCTATATACATGATCATTACCTGGGTATGCTCATAACTATGCTCAATTCTATCAATTGCTCAACAGTAATTTGTTCACCCACCGTAGAATATCTATGCTCTTGAGAGAAGCCACTAGTGAAACCTATTGCCCCCGGGTCTATTCTCATCATATCAATCTCTATCGCTTTATTTACTTGCTTTGTTTTTTACTTTGCCTTTTACTTTTCACTTTGCATCTATCTATCAAAAATACCAAAAATATTATTTATCATCTCTATAAGATCTCACTCTCGTAATTGACCGTGAAGGGATTGACAACCCCTAATCGCGTTGGTTGCGAGTAGCTATCGTTTTGTGTAGGTACGAGGGACATGTACATGGTCTCCTACTGGATTGATACCTTGGTTCTCAAAAACTAAGGGAAATACTTACGCGACTTTGCGGCATCATCCTCTCCTCTTCGGGGAAATCCAACGCAGTGCTCAAGAGGTAGCAATAGCTACTGGTACATACCCTCAACCCCGAGGGTGAACTACTCCCTCCTCGTCATGGAAAGCGCCAGGATGATGAACATGGCCACCGATGAGGGATCTCCCCTCCGGTAGGGTGCCGAAACAGGGTCCCGATTGGTCTTTGGTGGATACAGAGGCTTGCAGCGGCGGAACTCCTGATCTATTGTGCTCCTCGATGTTTTTAGGGTATATGGACATATATAGGCGAAAGAAGTGGGTCAGGGGATCCACGAGGGGCCCACGAGGGTGGAGGGCGTGCCCAGGGGGGTAGGGCGCGCCTCCCTGCCTTATGGCCACCTTGCAGCTACCCTGACGTCTACTCCAAGTCTCCTGGATTGCTTCCGTTCCAAAACTAACTTTCTCGAAGGTTTCATTCCGTTTGGACTCCGTTTGATATTCCTTTTCTTCGAAACACTAAAATAGGCAAGAAAACAACAATTTGGGCTGGGCCTCCGGTTAGTAGGTTAGTCCCAAAAAAATGATATAGAAGTGTAGAGTAAAGCCCATAAACATCCAAAATGGGTAATATAATAGCATGGAACAATAAAAAATTATAGATACATTGTAGACGTATCAGTGCTTGCTCCCCCTGCTGTGTTCTCAGTGCCAGATATTCTCAAATATTCCAGAAAAATCATATTAAATTTTCAGGGCATTTGGAGAAGTTTTATTTTGGGGGTATTTTTTATTGCATGGATAATTCAGAAAATAGACAGAAAATACTATGTTTGCTTTATTTAATCTAAATAACAGAAAGTAAAAAGAGGGTACATAGGATTGTGCTTTCTAACTTCATCCATCTCATGCCCATCAAATGGAATCCACTAACAAGGTTGATCAAGTCTTGTTAACAAACTCATTATGAATAACATGGAACCGGAGAAATTTCGAATAACACTAGGTTACCTCAATGGGGATATGCACATCCCCAATAATAAGAATACCATATTTCTTCTTGACAGTAGGAAGAGGAAATTCAAAACCTCCAATAATAATCAATGGAATTTTTCCAATAGAATTGATACTGTGAACTTGAGGTTGTTTCCTCGAAAAGTGTACCATATGCTCATTACCATTAACATGAAAAGTGACATTGCCTTTGTTGCAACCAATAACAGCCCCTGCAGTATTCGAAAAGGGTCTACCAAGAATAATCGACATACTATTGTCCTCAGGAATATCAAGAATAACAAAGTCCGTTAAGATAGTAACGTTTGCAACCACAACAGGCACATCTTCACAAATACCGACATCTGTAGCAGTTGATTTATCAGCCATTTGCAAAGATATTTGAGTAGGTGTCAATTTATTCAATTCAAGTCTACGATATAAAGAGAGAGGCATAGCACTAACACTGGCTCCAAGATCACATAAAGTAGTTTTAACATAGTTTCTTTTAATGGAGCATGGTATAGTTGGTACTCCCGGATCTCCTAGTTTCTTAGGTATTCCACCCTTAAAAGTGTAATTAGCAAGCATGGTGGAAATTTTAGCTTCCAGAATCTTTCTTTTATTTGTAATAATATCCTTCATGTACTTAGCATAAGGATTCACTTTAAGCATATCAGTCAAACGCATACGCAAAAAGATGGGTCTAATCATTTAAGCAAAGTGCTCAAAATACTCATCATCCTTTTTCTTGGATGGCTTAGGAGGAAAAGGCATGGGTTTCTGAACCCATGGTTCTCATTCTTTACCGTGCTTCCTAGCAACAAAGTCTCTCTTATCATAACGTTGATTCTTTGATTGTGGGTTATCAAGATCAACAGCAGGTTCAACCTCTACATCATTATTATGGCTCGGTTGAGCATCAACGTGAACATTATCATTAGCAATATTGCTAGGTTCATGTTCGTCACCATATTGTGTTTCAGCATTAGAAATAGAAATATCATTGGGATTCTCAGGTGTGTCTACAACAGGTTCACTAGAAGCATGGAAAGTCCTATCAGTTTTCTTTTTCTTCCTATTAGAAGGACTAGGTGCATCTACATTATTTCTCTGAGAATCTTGCTCAATTCTCTTAGGGTGGCCCTCGATACAAAGGTTCCTGAGTCATTTTACCCGTTCTAGTTGCTACTCTAACAACAAAGTCATGTTTATTATTCAATTCATCGAGAAAATCATTTTGAGCCTTAAGCACTTGTCTACTTGAGTGGTAACCATAGAAGCATGTTTACTAATGAGTTTAAGTTCACCCTTAACTCTAGACATATAATCACTCAAGTGTCCAATCATATAAGCATTACTTTTTAATTGTCTACCAACATAAGCATAGAAGTTTTCTTGTCTAGCCATAAAGTCATCAAATTCATCCAAGCATTGGCTAGCAAACTTAGTAGACGGGATTTCAACTTTATCATATCTATAGAGAGAATTTACCTTTACTACCTGTGTCGGGTTATCAAGACCATGTATTTCTTCAATAAGTGGCATATCAAGGCCATGTATTTCTTCAACAGGAGGTAAATTTTTAACATCTTCGGCTTTAATACCTTTTTCTTTCATAGATTTTTTGCCTCTTGCATATCTTCAGGCCTGAGAAATAGAACACCTCTTTTCTTAGGAGTTGGCTTAGGAGTTGGCTCAAGAAGTGTCCAATTGTTTTCATTAGTCAACATATTATTCAATAATAATTCATCTTGATCAACAATTCTTTCCCTGAAAACACAACCAACACAACTATCCAGGTAGTCTTTGGAAGCATCAGTTAGTCCATCATAAAAGATATCAAGTATTTCATTTTTCTTAAGAGGATGCTCAGGAAAAGCATTAAGTAACCAGAGGAGCCTCCCCCAAGCTTGTGGGAGACTCTCTTCTTCAATTTGCACAAAATTATATATTTCCCTTAAAGCAGCTTGTTTCTTATGAGCAGGGAAATATTTAGCAGAGAAGTAATAAATCATATCCTGGGGACTACGCACACAACCAGGATCAAGAGAATTAAACCAAGTTTTAGCATCACCCTTTAATGAGAACGGAAAATCTTAAGGATATAGTAGTAGCGAGATCTCTCATCATTAGTGAACAGGGTGGTTATATCATTTAACTTACTAAGATGTGCCACAACAATTTTAGATTCATAGCCATAAAAAGGATCAGATTCAACCAAAGTAATTATCTCAGGATCGATAGAGAAATCATAATCCTTATCAGTAACAAAGATAGGTGAAGTTGCAAAAGCAGGGTCATATTTCATTCTAGCATTCAGAGACTTTTGTTTCAGCTTAGCTAATAACTTCTTATGATCGGATCTATCATTGCAAGCAAGAAAATCTCTAGCGGTTTCTTCATCCATAACATAACCCTCAGGAACAACACACAATTCATATTTAGGGGGAGAACCTTCATCATCACTATCATCAATAATATCTGTTTCAATAGTTTCATTCTCTCTAGCCCTAGCAAGTTCTTCATCAAGAAATTCACCTAATGGCACAGTAGTATCAAGCATAGAAGTAGTTTTATCATAAGTATCATGCATAGTAGAAGTGGCATCATCAATAACATGCAACATATCAGAATTAATAGCAGAAGCAGGTTTAGGTGTCACAAGTTTACTGATAACAGAAGGAGAATCAAGTGCAGAGTTAGATAGCAGTTCCTTACCTCCCCTTGTAGTTGAGGGATAAATCTTAGTTCTTTCGTCTTTCAAGTTCCTCATTGTGATCAGCTAATATAAATCCCAAGTGACTCAAAGAATAAAGCTATGCTCCCCGGCAACGGCGCCAGAAAATAGTCTTGATAACCCACAAGTATAGGGGATCGCAACAGTTTTCGAGGGTAGAGTATTCAACCCAAATTTATTGATTTGACACACGGGGAGCCAAAGAATATTCTCAAGTATTAGCAGTTGAGTTGTCAATTCAACCACACCTGATAACTTAGTATCTGCAACAAAGTATTTAGTAGCAAAGTAGTGTGGAAGTAACGGTAACGGTAGCAAAAGTAACACTAGCAGTTTTGTAGTAATTGTAACAGCAGCAACAGTAAAGTAACTAAGCAAAGAGCAATATGTGAAAAGCTCGTAGGCATTGGATCAGTGATGGATAATTATGTTAAATGTGATTCCTCATGTAATAGTTATAACATAGGGTGACACAGAACTAGCTCCATTTCATCAATGTAATGTAGGCATGTATTCTGAATATAGTCATGCGTGCTTATGGAAAAGAACTTGCATGCCATCTTTTGTCCTACCCTCCCGTGGCAGCGGGGTCCTATTGGAAACTAAGGTATATTAAGGCCTCCTTTTAATAGAGTACCGGACCAAAGCATTAACACTTAGTGAATACATGAACTCCTCAAACTACGGTCATCACCGATAATTATCCCGATTATTGTCACTTCGGGGTTAATGGATCATAACACATAATAGGTGACTATAGACTTGCAATATAGGATCAAGAACTCACATATATATTCATGAAAACATAATAGGTTCATATCTGAAATCATGGCACTCGGGCCCTAGTGACAAGCATTAAGCATAGCAAAGTCATAGCAACATCAATCTCAGAACATAGTGGATAAAAGGGATCAAACCCTAACAAAACTAACTCGATTACATGGTAAATCTCATCCAACCCATCACCGCCTAGCAACCCTACGATGGAATTACTCACGCACGGCGGTGAGCATCATGAAATTGGTGATGGAGGATGGTTGATGATGACGATGGCGACGGATTCCCCTCTCCAGAGCCCCGAACGGACTCCAGATCAGCCCTCCCGAGAGAGATTAGGGTTTGGCGGTGGCTCCATATCGTAAAATGCAATGAAACTTTCTCTCTGATTTTTTTCTGCCCGAACGTGAATATATGGAGTTGGAGTTGAGGTCGGTGGAGCTTCAGGGGGCCCACGAGGCAGGGGGGCGCGCCCTAGGGGGCGGGCGCCCCCACCCTCATCGACAGGGTGTGGGCCCCCTGGTGTTGATTCTTTTGCCAGTATTTTTTATCAGCGTTCCGGGAACGGGGGTCCCCAGACTTGCCTGCCTGCGGCCTGCGGCATGGCTCAAGTAGTGGCCAAACACGACCCATCTGCATCAACTCAAGCTCAAGACCCTCGCGAGGGGCCAAGCCTCATGGGGCAGACGATGCAAGGCTTCTTCAGGAACGGCCTCACCAGGCAGCCTCGCAAGGAGGCGAAGAGATCAAGGCAGGGGTATGATACGTCTCCAACGTATCTATAATTTATGAAGCATTCATGCTATTTTATTATCTGTTTTGAATGTTTACGGGCTTTATTATACACTTTTATATTACTTTTGGGACTAACCTACTAACCGGAGGCCCAGCCATATTGCTGTTTTCTTGCCTATTTCAGTATTTCGAAGAAAAGGAATATCAAACGGAGTCCAAGCGGAATGAAACCTTCGGGAGCATGATTTTTGGAACAGAAGCAATCCAGAGAACTTGGAGTGCAAGCCCGGGAAGCTTCTAGGAAGCCACGAGATAGGGGGGCGCGCCCACCCCCTGGGTGCGCCCTCCACCCTCATGGGCCCCTCGTGGCTCCCCCGACCGACTTCTTTCGCCTATATATTCCCATATACCCTAAAAACATCGAAGCGTAAGATAGATCGGGAGTTCCGCCGCCGCAAGCCTCTGTAGCCACCAAAAACCTCTTGGGAGCCCGTTCCGGCACCCTGCCGGAGGGGGGATCCCTCACCAGTGGCCATCTTCATCATCCCGGCGCTCTCCATGACAAGGAGGGAGTAGTCCACCCTCGGGGCTGAGGGTATGTACCAGTAGCTATGTGTTTGATCTCTCTCTCACTCTCTGGTGTTCTTTCTATGCCATGATCTTGATGTATCACGAGCTTTGCTATTATATTTGGATCTTATGATGTTTCTCCCCCTCTTCTCTCTTGTAATGGATTGAGTTTTCCCTTTGAAGTTATCTTGTCGGATTGAGTCTTTAAGGATTTAAGAACACTTGATGTATTTCTTGTCGTGCTTATCTGTGGTGACAATGGGATATCTCGTGATCCACTTGATGTATGTTTTATTGATCAACTTACGGGTTCCGCCCATGAACCTATGCATAGGGGTTGGCCCATGTTTTCATCTTGACTCTCCGGTAGAAACTTTGGGGCACTCTTTGAAGTACTTTGTGTTGGTTGAATAGATGAATCTGAGATTATGTGATGCACATCGTATAATCATGCCCACGGATACTTGAGGTGACAATGGAGTATCCAGGTGACATTAGGGGTTTGGTTGATTTGTGTCTTAAGGTGTTATTCTAGTATGAACTCTGTGATAGATTGAACGGAAAGAATAACTTCATGTTATTTTACTACGGACTCTTGAATAGATAGAACAGAAAGGATAACTTTGAGGTGGTTTCATACCCTACCATAATCTCTTCATTTGTTCTCCGCTATTAGTGGCTTTGGAGTGACTCTCTGTTGCATGTTGAGGGATAGTTATATGATCCAATTATGTTATTATTGTTGAGAGGACTTGCACTAGTGAAAGTATGAACCCTATGCCTTGTTTCCTACCATTAGAATACCGTTTACGCTCACTTTTATCACTTGTTACCTTGCTGTTTTTATATTTTCAGATTACAAAAACCTATATCTACCATCCATATTGCACTTGTATCACCATCTCTTCACCGAACTAGTCCACCTATACAATTTGCCATTGTATTGCGTGTGTTGGGGACACAAGAGACTCTTTGTTATTTGGTTGCAGGGTTGTTTGAGAGAGACCATCTTCATCCTACGCCTCCCACGGATTGATAAACCTTAGGTCATCCACTTGAGGGAAATTTGCTACTGTCCTACAAACCTCTACACTTGGAGGCCCGACAACGTCTACAAGAAGAAGGTTGTGTAGTAGACATCAAGCTCTTTTATGGCACCGTTGCTGGGGAGGTGAGTGCTTGAAGGTATATCTTTAGATCTTGCAATCGAATCTTTTTGTTTCTTGTTTTATCACTAGTTTAGCCTATAAAAGAAAACTACACAAACTGGAATTGAGTTTGCCTCATACGCTTCTTCTTTTTAATATCTTTCGTAAGTTTGATGAAAAGGAAAATTGTGCTCAAGTGCTAGAAGAAGAAATCTATAGAATGTTTGATAATAAATCTTTGAATGATGAGCATGATTGCAATGTTGTTAGTATGAATTCCTTGAATATCCATGATGCTAATGATATGCAAAGCCACAAGCTTGGGGAAGCTATGTTTGATGAATATGATATTTTTAGTCCCCCAAGTTTTGATGAGAATATTTATTATGATGAAAGCATGCCTCCTATTTATGATGATTATATTAATGAAAGTGGGTTTGGAAGAGTGTCAACTTTAGGAAGTAATGATCCCACTATTTTGGAGGATGTTGAATCTCATTGTGATGAATATGAAAGTGGTTTTGGAAGAGTGTCAACTTTATTTAGTGATGATTCCACTATTTCGGAAGAGGTTCCAATTGATTATGAGAACAAAGTTGCTATCTATGATGATTATTGTGATGACTTGTATGCTACTGAGAATAATGATAACCATGAAACTTGTCATCATGATTTTAGTTTTCAATTGGATTATGCCTCACATGATAATTATTTTGTTGAGTTTGCTCCCACTACTACTCATGAGAAGAAATTTGCTTATGTGGAGAGTAGTAAATTTTCTATGCTTGTAGATCATGAAAAGAATGCTTTAGGTGCTGGTTATATTGTTGAATTCATTCATGATGCTACTGAAAATTATTATGAGGGAGGAACATATGCTTGTAGGAATTGCAATAATGTCAAGTTTCCTCTCTATGTGTTGAAAATCTTGAAGTTATGCTTGTTTTACCTTCCTATGCTAGTTGATCATTGTTCCCATAAGTTGTTCGCTCACAAAATCCTTATGCATAGGAAGTGGGTTAGACTTAAATGTGCTAGTCATATGCTTCATGATGCTCCCGTTATGTTTCAATTCTTATCTTTTATGTGAGCATCATTGCCATCATCATGCCTAGCTAGAAAGGCATTAAAGAAAAACGCTTGTTGGGAGACAACCCAATATTTATCCTTACTGTTTTTGTGTGTTCACATGATTATGCTACTGTACCAATTATGTTTTATAGCTTTTGTTTCAATAAAGTGCCAAGTAAGACCTTTAGGATAGCTTACGGTGATAGTTGTGTTTGATCCTGCTGAAAATCAGAAAATTGTGCACCCAGTAAATTAGTTTTGATAATTCAAGGAAACGTCATTACGATAGGATTCTTTTCGCACTGGATTGGTACACAAATTTCTTAGGACTTCCTAATTTGGTAGGATTTCTGGAGTTCCAGAAGTATACGTTTGATATAGATTACTACAGACTGTTCTGTTTTTGACAGATTCTGTTTTCTATGTGTTGTTTGCTTATTTTGATGAATCTATGAGTAGTATAGGAGGGTATGAACCATAGAGAAGTTGGAATACAGTAGATATTACACAAATATGAATTTATAATGAGTTAATTATAGTACCTAAGTGGTGGTTTTATTTTCTTATACTAACGGACCTTACGAGTTTTCTGTTGAGTTTTGTGTTGTGAAGTTTTCAAGTTTTGGGTAAAGATTCGATGGACTATGGAATAAGGAGTGGCAAGAGCCTAAGCTTGGGGAGGCCCAGGGCACGCCAAGGTAATATTCAAGGACAACCAAGAGCCTAAGCTTGGGGATGCCTCGGATGGCATCCCCTCTTTCGTCTTCGTTCATCAGTAACTTTACTTGGAGCTATATTTTTAGTCACCACATGATATGTGTTTTGCTTGGAGCATCATTTTATTTTGTTAGTTTTGCTTGCTGTTATTTAGAATAATGTTTTTCATCTTTATTTTCAATAAAAATGTCAAGGATAGCCTTTACCATGCTTATTTTGCTAGTATACATGTTGCTGTTTGAAAACAGAAAGTTTACTGCTGTTGCAAAAATTCCCTAGAAAAGTCAGAGAATGGTATAATGCTGAAACTTTTTGCATATTGAGCTCTGATAAATCTTCTACAGAGTAATATTTTTCTCATAATTTTTGGATTTAGAGACGTATGATGAATCTTGCATTTTTTACAGACTATACTGTTTTGGCAGATTGCTGTTATGTTTGCATTGTTTGCATATGTTTGTTTGTTTAATGATCTATCATATAATTAAAACAAGAGTCAAACAAGCCATTACATTAATCCACATAGGTTAAAAATATTTGATGCATTGATCTGAATTACAAGGGCTAAGATTAAAAGATTTTAAGAGTTACGTACAACAATATAGAGGTGCATACATATTTTTTATTGACACCCTCAACACATGAATTGATGTCCGACAAGAGTTATAATTAGTATAAGTAAAAAAAGGAATTACAAGTGTGGAAAGAGTAACAAGTGCACCGCATAGAGCGGCCAAGTCGCACACGTAAAAAGAACCATAGTCCAGGTCCGGGTTGGCCACGTTGTAAATAGCATGGCCCAAGATGCATGCGTTGAAGAAAAAGTCTGGGCTGATTAGGCATGCTGATGCCGTTTGCTGAAAAAAAACAATGCTGATGACCTGTCTCTCAAGAAAAAGAACACATACTGACGATGTCATAGACTAATGCAAATCGTGATATGCTAGGACGCCTGTGTTTTTTGGCCAAGAAGAACTACCTATCCCTGTCCGTGAAACTGTCACGTGTATATAATTTTTTTTGCGAGAGAAGTTCTTTTTATGAGAAATATCTAACAAGCAGTTTGAATACAAAATTAAATAAAGCCGAAATATAACAATATTAACACACCAATTTTGATTCAATAAAAAAAGAAGTCAGTACGAAAATATAAAATGAGTAATAAGAACAACCTCTAATTTTAATAAAACTATGAGTCGCTTTTCATTCGATAAAAATATACATATCAACGCCAAACAATAAGAATACAAACAAAATTACCAACCTGTGATCTATAAGAATATCATACTGGCATAGATGTGTATAGCCATCTGTAATTGTTTCACAAATTAATAGAAAATGAGTTACAGTGGGGATCTTCCCCACTGTGTTTCCTCAAAAAAAAAATTGATCTATTGTTATCTATCTATCTATTATATTTTTTAGGGATACATTACAGTATTATTAAAACAAAAGGAATGTCTTAATAGATGGATGATGCAACGAATAACATCAGCCAATGAATATGTACTGGTCATTGTTACTTTTTTCAGCCTCTATTTTTGGATGGCCATACGGGCTCCTAGACACGTCCATAGTCCATACAAAGAAATTTGACCGGACCATGGACACAGACGTAGTGCAACTGGAGTAGTTTTTTGGTGGATGTACAAAACGGTGTGGTTTCTGAGCTTTCACTCGATGTGGTGTAAATATAATTTCAGATGATTTTTTCAGATCTGACTTTACATTGTAGCATGTAGAGGCGCGCGCGCGTGCACACACACACACACACTAGCAGGGCTTCTGCCAGAGGCAGCTCAATGCTACCCTGATGGGGGATGGCCCAGTGCCTTGACTCGGACGCAGAAGGCTACTTCCGCTGCATAGCACTGACTTATCAGAAGTATACTTCATAAGCAATTCGACGGGTTTCAGCTGCCAGACCAAGGCTTCACAGAGGTCTTTGGAACTCCAGCGAGGCTCGACCTCCATGAGTGGCAAGCTGGCAGCACACGTGTAATATGCATTGCAGTGATTTAAGGCTAACTTTTGCGCTAAACAAAAACCTGATAAGCTCTGAACAATGTTATTTTCGCATCTATACATAAAATAAAATATTTTTTTACATATACAAAGGTTACAAAATGTTCAATGAAAAACCTTTTTAAGGAGATGATTAGTCAGAGTAACAACGTTTCATCGTTATGGTTTTCTCGAGACCTTCACCTTGCTTGGGTCAATCAACTTCGATTATACAAAGGATACATGCAAGCTAGCTTTGAACAGAGGAACGGGTACACAAGCTAGCATGCACTATATTGGAGTTTGATCTGAATGGAACCAATGACGTAGACAATTTGGAAACTAGGCACATGAGTAGCTACACGTAGAAGTTTATACAAGCACACCATGATATGAACTACAAAAATAGAAGATGGAAACATAGATGAAGTAGTATATGGGCCAACAGAAAAATAAGGTTATATCAATAGACCAAGGATTCGAATTCAAAAAGGATTGTTTGCTATAAAAACTTTGTAAATAGTGTTAAAAAGATGCATATATTTGATGAGTATATACTATATACAACCACTGACTGAATGAAGAAAGAGAAAACAAGTTCGGGATAAGAGTCATTATTGTTATACTTAATTCTAGGTGAAAACATCAACAAAATCAGTAAGGAGAACATCCAACCGTGGTTCTCCTTTTTGAGGTATGAGTTTTCTGGTAATATGATGCATAAAGTGAGGGACATCTGGGTGAAAGTTCATCCAAAGATGCATGAACAATTGGAATTCAATAAACATGACAAGTGCATTCATACGACACGAAAAGTTTTTCTTACAATGTTTAGATTTAATTCTTGGTCGATCAATTCCCATGAAAAGTTCGTTGGAGGGATACAGACATCAAGAGATGATGACTAAAAGATTAAAAATAAGAATCATTATAAATATTAATGATGTTCCAAATCAAATCGAATGACAAAGATAATGTGTCAATGAATCAAATAGGATAATGAGTTGCGAGGTAGAAAGTGTTGAACAAAAACACCACTCATAACATTGTATATTAAATCTAGCCGCGCAAATGCGCGGGTCACACCGCTAGTTCTATTTGAGGATAGGAGTATTAAATATGCAGTGACATTTAGTATGCAATGTTGAATAATAATTTTAGTGATTTCTTATAGTAGAAAATGATAAGGCTTTTCCATTGGTTTATACTAACCTATCTCACGAGTTCTTGTTGAGTTTGGTGTGGATGAAGCTTTCGAGATTTAGGAAACCGAAGTATAAAAGGAATTAAGGAGACACAAAAGCTCAAGCTTGGGGATGCCCAAGGCACCCCAAGATAATATTTCAAGAAGTCTCAAGCATCTCAGCTTGGGGATGCCCCGTTAGGCATCCCACCTTTTTTCTTCAACAACTATCAGTTAGTATCGGTTGAGAGTAAGTTTTTGCTTCTTCACATGAGTTGTGTTATACTTGCAATGTCATTTTATTTTGCTTTGCTTGCTGTTTGAATAAAATACCAAGATCTGAAATTCTTAAATGAGAGAGAGTCTTCACATAGTTACATAGTTATTTAACTACTCATTTATCTTCACTTATATCTTGTTGGAGTAGTTTGTCATTTACTCGTGTGCTTCACTTATATCCTATGAGTAAATGGTTGAATGACTTGAATGTCATAAATCTGAAATTTTATATGTTTCATTTGCTTATCCCATGGGGAGTAATGACTTCACATCTAAGAAGTAGAGGTTGTAAATTTATTCAAGGTTAGCAAGCATTGTATTGGTCACTTAAACAATTCATGAAAGAATATTGAAGGAAGAGAGATTTCACATATAAATATACTATCTTGGACATCTTTTATAATTGTGGGTGTCAAAACCGGCGGATCTCGGGTAGGGGGTCCCGTTCTGTGCGTCTTAGGCTGATGGTAACAGGAAGCAAGGGACACAATGTTTACCCAGGTACGGGCCCTTTCGATGGAGGTAAAACCCTACTTCCTGCTTGATTAATATTGAATATACGAGTAGTACAAGAGTAGATCTACCACGAGATCGTAGAGGCAAAATCCTAAGAGCTAGCCTACGATGGTATGATTGTAGTTGTTATTGGCCTTCTAAGGACCATCCTCTCCGGTTTATATAGACACCGGAGAGGGCTAGGGTTTACATGGAGTCGGTTACAAGGAAGGAAATATGATATCCGGATCGCCAAGCTTGTCTTCCACGCAAAGGTGAGTACCATCCGGACACGGGCCGAAGTCTTCAGTCTTGTATCTTCACGCTTCGATAGTCCGGACGATGTATAGTCCGGCTGTCTGGATACCCCCTAATCCAGGACTTCCTCAGTAGCCCCTGAACCAGGCTTCAATGACGATGAGTCCAGCGCGCAGTCTTGTCTTCGGCATTGCAAGGCGGGTTCCTTCTCCGAATACTCCAAGGTTATTTATCGAACACATAGATCGTGTCCGGATCTGCAAGATGGTAAATTCGTTCTGCTGGCAAACTTTGTACGTCATGCTCCTGCATCGTGGCCTGGTTCAACACGAACCGACATTTCCTGCTCCAGCTCGACTCGCGTCGTGAGGCGGTTTTATTGGCACGTCCTGCCAAAGCAGAGATCGTGTTCCTCTTATTGCGGGAGCTCTCATCAATATGGGCGTCTGTGACCCCAGGGCGACCGTTGCTATGACTCCGTGTATTTTAGATAAGTCTCAAGCGGTCACGCTGAGCACTCTTGATATTCATCCTCTTTATAAGGGGGCCAAGGCCTACACCTCTTATCCACCTCTCCTGCTCCTTCTCGCACCTCGAGCTCCAGCACTCAAAACCTAAGCCTCAACACCCCAGATCCTCCAGTATGTCCGGATCCGACACAAAAGACCGGTGGGTTGCCTCCTCGATCCAGGAGGAGGATATTACTAAGCTTAGGGAGGTCGGATACCTGACCGCCACTATCCAGCACAGGCTTCCTATTCCAGGCCAAGTTATCCCCACGCCGGAGCTCAATGAGAGCGTCGTGTTCGTTCCTCACTTCCTCTGAGGCCTAGGCCTCACCCTCGACCCCTTTGTGAGGGGGCTCATGTTCTACTACGGCTTGGATTTCCATGATCTGGCTCCAGACACCATCCTCCACATCACATCGTTTATTATTGTTTGCGAGGCTTTTCTCCATGTCAACCCACACTTCAGCTTATGGCTCAAGACCTTCAATGTGAAGCCGAAGATTATCGAGGGGCGACACGCTGAGTGTGGAGGTGCCGTACTAAGCAAGAACATCAATGCCCCATGGCCAGAGGGCTCTTTTCCGGAAGTATCCGATGTGTGGCAACGGAGGTGGTTTTACATTACAGCTCCCAGAGGCACAAAGTGGGTGGCCCCCCGCGAGTTCCGCTCGGGCCCTCCATCACAGTTAGCGTCTTGGACCGACATAGGACGGAATTATGGGCCTACTGGCGATGTACCAGAACTGCAGAATCATATCCGGGGGCTCATAGAGAGAGACATAAATCTTGTTAGCATAATGCAAGTGATGCTAATCCGGCGGACGCTGCCATGCAAACGTCGGCCTCTCCGGATGTGGGAGTTCAATCCGGAGGGTCCGCGGACTATTAAGTACTTCTTCGGCCTGAAGCTCGAAGGAATGTGTAAATTATTCTTCGGACCACAAGTAAAGTGTCCGGACAGCACCGAGGATGCGGGCCTAAGCTGCAATCGCCTAGATGCCCAAGTAAGTAACCTTAAAGCCGGACACTTCATTCATATTTATCATAATTGTAATTCTGAAAATCCCTTCGTGTCCAGGAATGGCTCAACAAGGCGGAGAGAATCAGGTGTCCGGCGCCACTTCCTGAAGGCTCGCCTGGTCCAACCATTGCAAAGATGCTTGGCCAGGCGCTCAGCAAAATCCCCTCAAGGAAAGGCAAAGGAGAGGGCAGCGAAACCGCACTATACATCCAGACCGGAGGAATCGCTACCTCTACTATGGAGGATAGCCGGGAAGGAGAGGTTAAAGCTTCCTCCCCACGCGGGAAGAAGAGGGCGGCCCCCAAAGACTTGGAGGCGGAGACGCCCAAGCAAGGGAAGAAGGTATCACTAGGGGGCTCTGCCGCGACGGGCACCCTTACCACGTCATGCCCACCGACGGGCCAGCCCTCCACCGAGCCGTAAGTTATTCATTAATTTGAAGGTATGGCGTTACTCCGAGATCTGTAACCGAGACTTCGTCTTTTGTAGCCAGGCGAGCAGCTCTTCTCAACAGAGTTCGTCTTCGGGGGACCTTCATCCGGAGATGATGGAGAGTGAGACTCCACCCACCTCTCTGCCTCATGAAGCGGGCGACACGGAGGTGTCGTCACGGAGGAGTCCGGATCTACTGAAGTCGGAAGCGAACACGTCAGTCACCCTGAGCCCGGAGCATTTGGCTCCCACGGGGGGCAATGAGAAGGGTCCGGCATAGTTTGATGTCCGGCCGAACGTACTGACAGGCTTTCTGGAGCGAGCCGCGCTCTCGGAGGAGCACTGCTCTTTAATGAGCATGGTGCTCATGAAGATTTCATCCGCTACCAACGGTTTGAATGAGGCATTTACAAGCCTCCTCAAAGGCTTTGAGGTATGCAGTGAAAAATGCACCTTCTTTTTATTATGAAGCACGCGCTAGGTGTGCTCCCTATGGATAGTAGCCCCTGAGACTCTGGTTGCCCGCCATAGGCGGCAAACGAGGGATCATATATTAATGGCTGCGCTGTATATATGTGCAGGTATACAAGGATCCGGCGGCAAACCAGTCTATTGTAGTCGCCGAACTGAGAAGGCAGATCGGATCTATTGATGCCGATATCACCCTGGTGAACACACGGCTTGAAGAATCCCAGGGTATGTACTCTGCTTCCCTTATTATATTGTATAGGAAAATGCGAGAATGGCATAATGTTAATGTCCTGTGTATGCACTGCAGATGGTGCTGCTGCCGTGGAGGCCCTAAGGGTCGAGCTTGCTCAAGCCAAGGAACAAGCTCGGGCTAGCAATGCGGCTGCCCTAAAGGCGGCTGAAGAGTTGAGAGCCGAATAGGCTGCTCATCGCCGAAGCAAGGAAAATATAGCCGAAATGGCTCAAGAGTTGAAAAATGCCGCCGACCTGTATGTGCTCCTTGAAGAGGAGAATAAGGCTAGTTCGGCCGAGCTGGACAAGGCACTTAATGGCGCCAAGTAGATGCGGACCAAGATTCGGGGCATGCGGGAGGAGCTCCAACAGGCCGACAAAATCGTGGCTGGGGGCTCCTACCTACTGCGGACGAAGTTTTTGGATCCAAAGTATGCTCCCCTAGCTGGGCGTTGGAGTCCTACAGACGCATATGCGGACTTGACGAATAGTACAGCTGATGCTGCCAAGTTTTTCGAGGATCAATGTGATAAGGAAGTGAAGAAGCTTTTCTGGTCGCAGTTCAATGCTCCCAACCGCTCGCTGCCGTTGAATGAGAAGGTGGCTGCTGTGGCGGAGCTTCATAGGCTGTCCGGGCTTGCAATGCGGTCTGTAACATACCATCTTTGGCCAAAGGGGCCCAAGCCGGACAGTTATTTTGGTTTGGTGCAATAATTCCTTGGGGTCGTGACTCGGATTGACACCATGAGGAGGTCGGCGTGCATAGAGGGTGCGCGGATGGCTCTTGCCCGCGTAAAATCCTATTGGACGGATATGGAGGCCACCATTATAGCGACCCAGGATCCGGCGGGGGGCCAATATCTGGCCGAGCACTACTTGGCGCAGGTCACAGAGGGTGCTCGCCTAATAGAGGCGCAGTGCTTGAAGAATATTTTGTTCGAGTGATAAGTCGAATCATTGTAAAAACAATGTTTATTTTGATTATGAGGCTATATTTATATTTTTTGCCTGAAAATATGATTGTGTCCCCTGTATGGCCATTCTTATATGTATAAGTAGTCCGAAAGATAGCAGTCATTGGCTTCAGCCCCCACGCATACAATGCGGGGGTGTTCGCGAAGAATATGCTTAATCACACTTGATCCAACGTCTTGGTCCATTAAGGAGGTGATCGCACGTCGAACTAGGCAACCGGACTATATAGCTATAACACCTTCACTTAGCCATGGGGATATAATGGTGGGGCTACTATGTAGCCCCTGGTACCTTCGCGGGCATCCGAATACGGGCACGTGTGTACATAATCGGAAAACAGCCCTTCGTTAATGCGGAGGAATCCTAGAGATTCCGGTGAGTCTTCGAGTGGTTGAACAGTCTCTCGCTGTATCATGACAGTCAGTTTTCGGCTTTCTCTACTGAGGCGCTCATCGGGAATAACCAGGGCACAATCGCAGTAGTTCTCCTTTGGCCTGCCTTAGCCAATAATAACGGAACGTAA
Organism: Triticum aestivum; assembly: GCF_018294505.1. NCBI lineage: Eukaryota > Viridiplantae > Streptophyta > Magnoliopsida > Poales > Poaceae > Triticum > Triticum aestivum. The sequence continues at coordinate 622,961,056 of NC_057795.1, forward strand.
GACGGCAAACCCAGTAGCCGGGCGAACCCAACATTTGACCCAAGACATGATTCGGAGCTGATGCATATAAGGCCAAACTCGTGACGCCGAACACTCCCGAAGGTGTTTGGACTTTATAACAGAAGATGGGCTCAAGAATGACCATTCAATATGAACCCTATGTTTCCAGGTACGTGCGGTAATCTGTCGTGGTGAAATGCCAATAATGACAGTATCCTCTGTGGGTATGGAACCCATGGGATGGTTTAAACAACAAGAGGCAATAGAAAAGGTTTACATATGGGCTTAATCTAAAGAGAAACCTGTTGAACGGGGCCCTGTTGCACATTTGCGCCTTTGTCTCTGTTGTGCCGTATCTTGGAAGGGTATCGCGCGAACGTTGTTTGTGGAAAAAAAGGAAAACTCATAGGAAAATATGACTTATGTATGCGATAGATGGTAAAAGTGTAAGATGATGGCCTGCCAATAAGGTTGAGCCAAGTTTTGGGGCTACATTAAACATTTATAGCCCCTGGTTTCCGCTATGGGATTACGTAAACGGTGTCCGGTTAAATTTTATCCGAGCTACCGGACTCGTCTAACCGTGTCTGTGGTCTTAATGACCAGTCATGTTTTATGGTATTAGAGGCCGCTTATAGTCCGGCCGGCAGGGCCGTCGCGTGTTCCTATGTGTGTGAAGAGCGCTCTGTGATTCCGCTAACGGTGATGACGCCACGCGGACCAGGCATCTTGAGTGTAAGGTAGCCATAATGTGGCAGTGCATTGAAGCGGGCGAAGGCCGGTCTTCCAAGCAGTGCGTGATAGCCGCTTTGGAAGGGTGCAACGATGAAGAGTAGTTCTTCACTACTAGAGTTGCCTGGGGGCCAAATGTTACCCTCAGTACGACGGAGCCCCTGCCGTAGGCTTCAATGCCTGGTATCACCCCTTCAAAGGTGGTGTTGCTTTGGCTAATTCTGGATAGGTTTATCCCCATCCTGCGGACAGTGTCCTTGTATATTAAATTGAGACTACTGCCGCCGTCCATGAGGACACGGGTGAGACGGTATCCGTCGATTATTGGGTCAAGCACCAAGGCCTGTGATCCTTCGCGCCGAGACTAGTTCGGCTGTCCATGTGATCAAAAGTGATCGGACGAGACATCCAGTATTCAGATGTGGGTACGATAGGTTCTACATCGTGCGTCTCTTCGAGCGCGCATTCTTGCCTTCTCGTGAATGTGTGAGTCGTGTGGATCATGTTTACTGTTTTAACCTCTGGCGGGAATTTTTTCTGTCCCCTAGTGTTCGGCTGGCGAGGTTCATCCTCGTCTTCACTTGGTGTTTCCCTCCCTTTGTGTTCGGCATTTAGTTTGCCGGCCTGCTTGAAGACTCAACACTCTCTATGGGTGTGCTTCGCCGGTTTTTCCAGGGTGCCATGAATTTGGCATAGTCTGTCCAGGACTCTGTTCAGACCGGACGGTCCCTCTTTACTGCCCTTAAATGGCTTTTTTTGCTGAGAGCCCCTGAATCCGGCATTGACCGTTGTGCTGTCCGGGCTCCCTTCCTTGCTTTGGCATTTGTGTTTATTACACCGAGGCTTCCCGTTGTCGTCCCTTATTTGGGACGTGTTGGGGTCGCTGGTGCCTTTACGGGCTAGCCAGCTATCTTCACCCGCGTAAAAGCGGGTCATAAGGCTTGTTAAGTCTGCCATTGTCCTTGGCTTTTCTTGGCCGAGGTGTCTGGCGAGCCATTCATCGCGGATGCTGTGTTTGAATGCCGCTAAGGCTTCGACGTCCGGACAATCGACAATTTTATTCGTCTTAGTGAGGAATCTGTTCCAAAGCTTGCGGGCGGACTCTCCGGGCTGTTGGATTATGTGACTTAGATCGTCTGCATCCGGAGGCCGGACATAAGTCCCTTGAAAATTGGCCCTAAAAGCGTCTTCCAGTTCCTCCCAACTCCCAATTGAGTTTTCCGGGAGGCTTTTCAACCAGTGTCGAGCTGGTCCCTTCAGCTTGAGGGGAGGGTATTTGATGGCGTGGAGATCATCCCCACGAGCCATGTGAATATGCAGGATAAAATCCTCGATCCAGACCCCTGGGTCTGTTGTTCCGTCATATGCCTCTATGTTCACAGGTTTGAATCCTTGTGGGAATTCATGGTCCAGTACTTCTTCGGTGAAGCACAGGGGTGTGCAGCCCCTCTGTATCTAGGCACGCCGTGGCATGTAGTCAGCTGTTGTTGTGTCCGAAGTTTATTCCGAACTGGTATTTGGCTTGTATTAGCATTTGGGTGACCATAGTCCCTCGTCGGGGTGTGTCCTTTAGATCCATAGATGGACCTGGATGCACCGGCCTTCTTATCCAGCTTCCCACGTAGATCGTGCGCGGTGTTAGTAGCCGCTCTGCTGTGATTGTGACGCGGTACGTCTGGTCTCCTGGTTGTATTATCTTTTGGTGGAATGGCCTCGTCGTCGAATTCTGGCAGTAACTTGCGCTTTGGGTAGCTTTTGGTATGGCGATCATCGCCATATCTTTCTTCAGTGTCTAGCACTTTATTCCATCTATGACTGAGCTTTTCTTGTGCGGCCTTAAGCCATTGTTTCTGCTTCTTTAGACTTCTTGCTATGGCCAAAATCTTTCGGTGGAGGTTATCTCGTTCCACTCGTTCGTCCGGGATGATGAATGCATCATCGTCCGGACCTCGTTCCGGTTCTGGGGCGGTTTCATGAGCTCATCCGTTTGGATCATTGTGATAGGATATTTTCTCTGAACTTGGTTTGGCGTGACCTAGCTCGTCCTGATGCATCACTGGGTCTGTGTGGTCATTACTTTCTTTTGGTATGTCAGCCCTTCTTGCGCTCTTGTCGCAGTTTTCACTATTGTTGGACTTTGAGCGGCATCTATGCCGCCGTTTTGGCTTTTATCCGGGTGTTTTATCGACCGGATTATCCCTGTCATCCTTCTTGGGTGTATCCACCATGTATATATCGTGTGACAAGGTAGTAATCCCGTGCCCCAGAGATTCTGCAGCTTCTCCTGCATCGTCGTTCATACCGTCGATGTCTTCGGAGTCGAAGTGAAGAACGTAGGTTAAATCATCGATCGTGGCAATCAAGTGGGTGGTGGGTGGGCAGCGAATTCCTTCGTCGCCTGCTTCCCACTCAAGCCAGACATAGTTCGGCCCAGAGTCTCCTGACAGACAGAGAGACTTTAACGAGTTGAGCATGTCGCCAAAGGGCTAATGTTGAAAGATGTCCGTGGAGGTAAACTCCATCACCGGAGCCCAACCTGGCTCGGCTGGCTCAAGGGTGTGCTGACAAGAACCAACGACCGGATACGAATCCAGGGGTCCGGGGTTACAGGTCTCCACAGAGGTGAGACCTGTGTTCGGCTCCAACACCGATGAGTATGCGGCCTGCGGGGCGGGGTGTACCCCTCTGTCCTTGGGCAACGCAACTTGTTCCGGATTTAGATCCGGGGCTATTGCAGGGATGATGTACCGAGCATTGTCCGACAGCAGGTCCAGGCCGTGCCCGTCGTGACTGTCCGGCGCTCCCGGCACAGGGCCAAGTCCGTCGAAGATCAAGTCTCCGCGAGTATCCGCCGTATAGTTCAAGTTTCCAAACCTAATCTGGTGGCCACGGGCGTAGCTGTCGATCCGCTCCAGATGGCCAAGCGAATTGGTCCGCAGTGCGAAGCCGCCGAACACAAAGATCTATCCGGGGAGAAAAGTCTCACCCTGGACCGTGTTGTTGACGATTGAAGACGCCATCAAGCCTTGAAGCGACGGCACAGAGGAACTCTCAATGAAAGCACCAATGTCGGTGTCAAAACCGGCGGATCTCGGGTAGGGGGTCCCGATCTGTGCGTCTTAGGCTTATGGTAACAGGAAGCAAGGGACACAATGCTTACCCATGTTTGGGCCCTCTCGATGGAGGTAAAACCCTACTTCCTGCTTGATTAATATTGAAGATATGAGTAGTACAAGAGTAGATCTACCACGAGATCGTAGAGGCTAAACCCTAAGAGCTAGCCTGTGATGGTATGATTGTAATTGTGATCGGCCTTCTAAGGACCATCCTCTCCGGTTTATTTAGACACTGGAGAGGGCTAGGGTTTACATGGAGTCGGTTACAAGGAAGGAAATATGATATCCAGATCGCGAAGCTTGTCTTCCACGCAAAGGAGAGTCCCATCCGGACACGGGCCAAAGTCTTGAGTCTTGTATCTTCACGCTTCGTTAGTCTGGACAATGTATAGTCCGGCTATCCGGATACCCCCTAATCCAGGACTCCCTCAGTGGGACTCATTAAGTATGACATGCTAAAGAGTTGATGTTGGACAAGGAAGACAACGTAATGGGTTATATTTTCTCACATCTCAGTTAAAGTATATTGTCATGGATCGTCCAACATGTTGAGCTTGCCTTTCCCCCTCATGCTATCCAAAATTCCTTGCACCAAGTAGAGATACTACTTGTGCTTCCAATTATCCTTAAACCCAGTTTTTGCCATGAGAGTCCACCATACCTACCTATGGATTGAGTAAGATCCTTCAAGTAAGTTGTCATCGGTGCATGCAATAAAAATTTCTCTCTAAATATGTATGATCTATTTGTGTGAAGAAAATAAGCTTTATATGATCTTGTTATGGAAGCAATAAAAGCGACGGACTGCATAATAAAGGTCCATATACAAGTGGCAATATAAAGTGACGTTCTTTTGCACTAAGATTTTGTGCATCCAACCATAAAAGTGCATGACAACCTCTGCTTCCCTCCGCGAAGGGCCTACCTTTTACTTTATGTCTTTTACTATTATGCAAGAGTCAAGGTGATCTTCACCTTTCCCTTTTTCATTTTACCCTTTGGCAAGCACCTTGTGTTCGAAAGATCCATATATATATATATATATATATATATATATATATATATCCAATTGGATCTAAGTTAGCATGAACTCTTATTGTTGACATCACCCAAAGGTGAATACATTGGGACGCAACACTATAAGCCCCTATCTTTCTCAGTGTCCGACTAAAACTCCACAACCATAAGTATTGCATGAGTGTTAGCAATTGTAGAAGACTATACGATAGTTGAGTATGTGGAGTTTGCTAAATCAAAGCTCTGACATAGACCCTTCCTAAAAATAAGATGAATTTTAATTGTTTGATGACTGAGAATGAAGTTTGCTAGTTTTCAAGAAAGTTTACGGTCTATGCTTTAACATGTGAATAGTTTGTTACTTGATCGTGAGAAGTTTTATGAGATGAACTACTGTTGTGACATATAATCATGCTAGAAAAGGTGATTGAAATTATCATTGATCAAACTTGTGCACCTTCTAGCATTCACACTTCATAAATTCTTTCTTTTATCATTTACCTACTCGAGCACGAGCAGGAATTAAGCTTGGGGATGCTGAAACGTCTCCAACGTATCTATGATTTATGAAGCATTCATGCTATTTTATTATCTGTTTTGAATGTTTACGGGCTTTATTATACACTTTTATATTACTTTTGGGACTAACCTACTAACCGGAGGCCCAACCCATATTGCTGTTTTCTTGCCTATTTCAGTATTTCGAAGAAAAGGAATATCAAACGGAGTCCAAATGGAATGAAACCTTCGGGAGCGCGATTTTTGGAACAGAAGCAATCCAGAGAACTTGGAGTGCAAGCCAGGGAAGCTTCGAGGAAGCCACGAGATAGGGGGGGCGCCCACTCCCCCTGGGCGCGCCCTCCACCCTCGTGGGCCCCTCGTGGCTCCCCCGACCGACTTCTTTCACCCATATATTACCATGTACCCTAAAAACATCGAAGCGCAAGATAGATCAGGAGTTCCGCCGCCGCAAGCCTCTGTAGCCACCAAAAACCTCTTGGGAGCCCGTTCCGGCACCCTGCCGGAGGGGGATCCCTCACCGGTGGCCATCTTCATCATCCCAGCGCTCTCCATGACGAGGAGGGAGTAGTCCACCCACGGGGCTGAGGGTATGTACCAGTAGCTATGTGTTTGATCTCTCTCTCTCTCTCTATCTCTCTCTCTCTCGTGTTCTCTCTATGGCACGATCTTGATGTATCGCGAGCTTTGCTATTATAGTTGGATCTTATGATGTTTCTCCCCCTCTACTCTCTTGTAATGGATTGAGTTTTCCCTTTGAAGTTATCTTGTAGGATTGAGTCTTTAATGATTTGAGAACACTTGATGTATGTCTTGCCGTGCTTATCTGTGGTGACAATGGGATATTACATGATCCACTTGATGTATGTTTTGGTGATCAACTTGCGTGTTCTTCCCATGAACCTATGCATAGGGGTTGGCACATGTTTTCGTCTTGACTCTCCGGTAGAAACTTTGGGGCACTCTTTGAAGTACTTTGTGTTGGTTGAATAGATGAATCTGAGATTGTGTGATGCATATCGTATAATCATGCCCACGGATACTTGAGGTGACAATGGAGTATCTAGGTGACATTAGGGTTTTGGTTGATTTGTGTCTTAAGGTGTTATTCTGGTATGAACTCTATGATAGATTGAACGGAAAGAATAGCTTCATGTTATTTTACTACGGGCTCTTGAATAGATAGAACAGAAAGGATAACTTTGAGGTGGTTTCGTACCCTACCATAATCTCTTCGTTTGTTCTCCGCTATTAGTGGATTTGGAGTGACTCTTTGTTGCATGTTGAGGGATAGTTATATGATCCAATTATGTTATTATTGTTGAGAGAACTTGCACTAATGAAAGTATGAACCCTATGCCTTGTTTCCTACCATTGCCATACCGTTTACGCTGACTTTTATCACTTGTTACCTTGCTATTTTTATATTTTAAGACTACAAAAACCTATATCTACCATCCATATTGCACTTGTATCACCATCTCTTCGCCAAACTAGTGAACCTATACAATTTGCCATTGTATTGGGTGTGTTGTGGACACAAGAGACTCTTTGTTATTTGGTTGCAGGGTTGTTTGAGAGAGACCATCTTCATCCTACGCCTCCTACAGATTGATAAACCTTAGGTCATCCACTTGAGGGAAATTTGCTAGTATCCTACAAACCTCTGCACTTGGAGGCCCAACAACACCTACAGGACGAAGGTTGTGTAGTAGACATCAGGGTACCTCGTGAGGTGCTCGTGACGCAAGCCATGACGATCGAGACCAGGCGGGCGCCGGCCTGCGCAGTGTCCTTGTTCCCTCTTTGGTCCAAAGGGGGCAAGCGCAGGCACGGAGTACCGAGGCATCAAGCAAAGGTTACCATTTCGTTGCAACATGACCAAGACCAGCAGAGCGGCAGAACGGAAGTCATCATGGTGCCCAAGACAACGTCATCGCTAGTGCCTTTGGCAGTTGAAGACCAACTTTAGTCAGGATAACTTGTACTAGATTTTCCCCTTCAAAATGGCCATTTTTGGCTCCCATCCCGCTCAATATCTAGGGAGAGGACCAGGGCCTCTATATATAGGGATAGCCACCACAGTATAGACGGGGACACACACAAAGAGTTCTCATCAGATCTAGAGGCGATCGAACTCACCCAAGTAGTTCACCGCACCAGCCCAAGAACACCTCTCGCGAGGCTGTTCTTCCTCTATACTGTTCGTCATCAGCCCCTGAGGCAATCCACCACACCACAAACTAGAGTAGGGTATTACACCACAATGGTGGCCCGAACTAATATAAACCCCGTGTCCCTTGTGTTGTTCATCATGTCGCTTAGATTCGCTGCGAGGCGTTAGGACGTGGATTGGTAGGGGAAAGATCTTCGTGCGCACCCCAGAGTTCGAACCTTAAGGGTTTTGCCGAAACCCGATATCCGACATTTGGCGCGCCAGGTAGGGGTGCACCGGAGCTCTCTCTTCCGTCGACTCGCTCTCCATCAACACCGCACTTCGCCCTCATGGCGGACAACACGCCGCCCGCTCTGGCTGCCGATGCCGGCACTGGGGCTAGGGGGCTCCGAGCCTTGGCCCCCACCTTGCGACAGGTGCAGTGGCCGAACAAGTTCAAGCTAGAGATGCTGCCGCGCTACAACGGCGAAACAGATCCGCTAGCTTTCCTGCTGGCGTATGAGGAGGCCGTCCTCAAGGCGGGGGGCGACGATAGGGTCATAGCTAACTGGCTTCCCATGGCCCTCACCGGCGTTCCGCGCATGTGGCTGCTCCACCTGCCAATGGCTACGGTGGTCTCCTGGGAGGAGCTACGCGACCTCTTCCTCACCCATTATGATGCACCGACGCCCCCGGTCGTCGCAACCCTCCTGGGCGGCTCGCAAGCGCCACCCTCGGGCCGCCACGTCAAGCCTTTCGTCCACCAGATCTGTACCGCCCTCACGCACCGCGAAGCCCCTCCGGGTTGGGTGGCACCCAAGGCCGACTTGACCTTCAGCTTGGACGATCACCCCGCCAACACCGCCTGCTCGGGTGTGCTCCCGATGCTGTGCACTCCCACCATCTGCCAGGTGGCCGTCACCAGGACCCTCATCGACGGTGGTGCCAGCCTCAACGTGCTCTTGATGGAGGCCTTCAGCCTCCTCCATGTGCCCCTGGAGCGACTCCGACCCAGCAAGTCCTTCTCAGGTGTCGGAGGCAGTTCCATCGGCTCCCTGGGGCAGATCCGCCTCCCGGTGACCTTTGGCACCCACGACAACTTCCGCACGGAGCTGGTAGACTTCGACATTGCCCTCATCGGCCTCCCGTACAACGCCATCCTCGGCTACCCTGCCTTGGCCTAGTTCATGGCAGCGACTCACCCGACCTACAACCTCATGAAGATGCCCAGAAGCAGCGGCGTCCTCGCCGTAGCTAGAGATACAAAGGATGCTCTGCAGGCGCTCAAGCTCGCTTTCAGGGCGACTGCAGTGGTGTAGCCCACCAACGCCGACGCCCTCAAGGCCAAGGGGGCTGCACCAACCAAGAAGAAGCAGTTGTTCACCCAAGACAAGGTGGAGACTAAGTAGGTACCAGTCGATGAAGATGGATCCTCCGGCGCCACCTTCACCATAGGCGCCAATCTCAACCCCGAGCAAGAGGAGGCTCTAGTAAAATTCTTGCGTGCGAACAAGGAGGTGTTCGCGTCAGAACCCAAGCAGCTAGCGGGGGTCCCAAGGAAGGTGATTGAGCACCACCTGAACGTGTGCCCCAAGCAGGCCTTCATCATCCAAGAAACCCGCAAGCTAGAAGCAGCGGGAGTCATTCGCGAGGTTCGCTATCCGGAATGGCTGGCAAACCCTATTGTTGTGCCGAAGAAGGGAGGAAAGGAGCGCATGTGCATCAACTTCACCAACCTCAACAAGGCCTGCCCTCAATATCCATTCCTGCTCCCCCGCATCGACCAAATCATCGACTCCACCGCTGAGAGCGACCTGTTGTGCTTCCTAGATGCCTTCTCTGGCTATCACCAAATCAAGATGGCGGTAGAAGATGTGGAAAAATTGGGCTTCTTGACCCCGTGCGGGGTGTACTGCTACACCGGCAATGCCGTTCGGATTGCGTAACATCGCCTTCAGCTACTGATGCATATCGCCTTCGGCCGGCAGCTCGGGAGAAATGCCAAAGCCTACGTCGACGACATCGTGGTGAAGTCTCGGGAGGCCAAGAACCTGATACAGGACCTGGAAGAAACCTTCGCGAGCCTTCGTGAAGTGGACCTGCGGCTCAACCCGGAGAAGTGCGTGTTCGGCGTTCCTTCTGGCAAGCTTCTGGGCTTCCTCGTGTCCCACAGAAGTATAGAGGCTTAACCAGAGAAGGTCAAGGCATTCAAAGACATGAGTCCGCCGCAAACCCTCAAGGAAATGCAGAAGCTCACCGGGCGGGTAACCACGTTAGGGCGCTTCATATCCAAGCTGGGGGAACGTGCCCTGTCCTTCTTCAAGCTGATGAAGAAGAAGGGTCCATTGGAATGGACTCAAGAGGCCGACGAGGCGTTCCAAGATCTTAAGAAGTACCTGACCAGCCCTCCGGTGATGGTGGATCCACGCCCTCAAGAGCCCTTGGTGCTCTACCTCGCCGCCACACCCTACTCGGCCAGCGCGGCTCTGGTGGCAGTTCGGGAGGAGCGCCGGGTCAAGGCCGCATCGGCCGCAACCCCGGCCGCGGCAGCTCAAGGCCAGGAAGGCCTCGCGAGGGCCACGACCTCGGCAGATGGGGACTAGCCTCAATAGGAACATGCCTCCGGGGCTGAGGGGACCTCACCAAGCAGTCAGGAGCCGGGGGCTCAAATGCCTCAGGAGGCACTCGACTCTCCGGAGGGTGCGGGCTCCGTCGTCGCGCCCACAATCGTCGAGCATCTTGTGTATTTCGTCAGCACGATGCTGCGGGATGCAAGGGCACGGTACCCCATGCCCCAAAAGCTCTTGCTCGCGCTATTGGTGGACTTCCGGAAGCTGCGGCACTACTTCCAAGGTCACCCCATCAAGGTTGTCTCGGCCTACCCATTGGAGAGGGTGCTCAGCAGTCCAAACTCCGCTAGCAGGGTCACTGAATGGAACATCGAGCTGCAAGCATTTCAGTTGGAATTCAGCACGACCAGAGTCGTCAAAGGAGCCATACTTCCAGATTTTGTGGCAGAATGGACAAAGGCGCCAGGGCCCGATGCAGGAGATCGGTCGCTTTCCCCGGGAAGCGAGGCACCGGACAGCTGGGTTATGCACTTTGACGGAGCGTTCTCGCGGCATGGCACAGGGGCCGGCGCAGTGCTTATATCGCCCACTCAGGACAAGCTCTATTACGCCGTGCAGCTCTGTTTCCAGCGAGGCAGAAAGGTTTCCAACAACATAGCAGAATACGAGGGCCTCATTGCAGGCTTAAAGGCCGCGGCCGCACTAGGGGTGAAGCGCCTCATCATCAAGGGTGACTCACAGCTCCTCGTCAACTTCTCCAACAAAGTATACGAGCCCAAGGATGAGCACATGCACTACAACAAGAACCCCCTTTAGCAACACATGCTTTGCAACGTTCTAATGATGTGTTCTAACCCAGCTGATATAGCTACGCAAGTAGGCGTTGGAAGGTTATGTGTTGCTGATCATATGAACAAAAACGGATGCGGCCATGCGTTGCCGTGGTATTACACATGTACGTCCATGATTATACAGTATATATGAAGCCCGAACCTTTGTCTAGTAAGACATGTGTAGTAAAGATATAAGAAATTATTTATATCTAATAAGTATAGTTACTTTTTATTCTGACATCATCCATACGTGCACACAATAAATAGAAATAAAAAATGGGCAACCGCATGGTCGAACCTGCAACCTCAGGTTTTGTAGAGAAAGACGTAAGCCAACCGAGGCAAGCAGAGAAGGTGGTTGATGTTAGACTAGCACTCTATCTATACATTCCTCCTTGTGAACAATGGACCAACTCGGCTCAGCTGGGCCTTACAGAGCGACGGCCCACGGATGTGCGCACCGGGGAAGTAGCGGTGAATCGGGCCGCCGTTGAATAATTTTCAATGTCGAGCTGTTATTTTTTGCGGGTTTTTGATATTTGTACTCCATTCTAAAAAAAGAAAGTCGTTACTTGTACTTACAAAAAAATTGCTACTTGTATGAATTCCCAAAATATAATGCTAGTTGTACAAAGTAGTTTTTTAAAAAAAAACTGGACGTACGAAGTAGTTGTTACTTGTTACTTTTACGTTGCACTAAAACAGATTGCCACCTTTATGTTCATTATAAAAATCAAGCCATCAAAACTTTAATATATATTTTGTATTACTAATTTTATTTAAATAGGTCAAATATAATAATTGAATTTTTCTCAGGCAAATAAATATATTCTTGTCATTTTAAAGAGTTTTCATGTTTTTTGAAAAAGTTCATGGAATTTTAAATAGTGCTCACCCATATACAAAAGCAAATAAGGTGTGTATTGTAAAAAATCAATGTCTATTTAAAAAAGCAGTTACAACATAAATGTTCATCGTGTATTCAAAAAAATGTTCATTGTGTTTTTCAAAGACATTCACTTTGCGTTTTCAACAAATTCAAAGTGAATTTAACTGTTCGTCGTGTACTTCGAACTTTGTCTATATAAAAAAAGTTATGGAATTTTCAAAAGTTTTCACATTTTAAAGAATTTTTTTATTTAGATGTTTATCGTCGGCGATGGATCCACTGATCAGTATCTAAAGGAGGCACTCAACCTCCTTCAGGAACCTATAACAACGTTTCGGGAAGCCCATGACTAGATGTAAGCGGACGACGTCCGCTTGTCCGCAAGCCTCCGCGAACAGAAAAATTGAACAAACACGGTTATTGAAGTAATGAACATTAGTGTACTTTTTGCTTCACGGACAAGCGGACGCCATCATAACCTAGTTTATTGATTGGTATTAATGGGACGAGAAATAGGTTGGGCTGCAACAAGATTACAATGTCTAGATTCTTGGCTCCTTGGGGCACGTCATGGGTAGGATGCAAGCGTCTCATAATCCATGTCACATGGCCATGCTTCTTCCAATCAGATCATATGAGGGGCCAAGAGTATATCTCTTTGGATCGGAGGGGAAAATCCTGTCTTGCTCAACCACGTCTCGCGGCATTGGTCTGGACAAGACCGAAACTGACCTTTATAACTACTCAGTTACGGAGTAGCGTTTGGTCAACCCAAATATGATTGGTCACAATCGCGAGTACATGCACTAGCTTGGGTCTTAAGACACAGTATGTATGATGTACTAGAGAATCACATATGACCTATCACTGCGTCTCATGGTTGGGTTTGTCCAATCTAATATCCATCCGAACTCGAGTTGGGTCTCCCGTATCCGACCTCGAATCCGATCAGATCCATATGTAGTCCAATAAGCATCCATTGTCCCATGTTTAGTGAGATCAACCCATCCACCGTATTGCATGTCGGTTTAGTCCGATGTGTGTCCACACATCACTTTCCGACCAGGGACTATTTAGAACAATGTTTTACTTACCTATGATTTTAGTTAGTTATGATTTTTACTTGAATGCTTAAGTTTTTCCAGATTGGTTCTATTGGTTCCTAACCTATAAGCCACACCCTCCCCGAGTATGTACTCTTGCCCCCTCTCACCTCCACCTCAAAGCCACATCTTATCTGCTCCGTGCCGCTCTCCCTGCTTGCAATCCTATCGTCTCCCGTCAACCCCAAACTCTAAGGGCAGGGCGATTGTAGAAAAAAGAGCCACTAGGGTGGCTGGTGATGGGGACATCGATGATGACTCAATTGACCTTGTCGACTTTGGCCTCAACTGAACAATTGGCATGGGGACGATGACATCACCAGCTAAGAACCGTTTTATCTTCCTTAAGACATATTTATCTATCTTATTTACCTTTTAAAGTTAGTTGTATTTATTTGCTCTTCATTTGAGCAATTTTTTAAAATTTGCAAATACTTGTAATAATACAATAGTTTAAACAATTCTATTTTTTGTGGGGGAATAATTTAAACAATTCATAAAGAATTTAAAATAATTTTAGTTTTAACTAGAAGCATCCAGAACTTTTTTCTCTCCCTCTCTTATTTACCTTCGAGTATTTTTCCTCACGTTTTCCTTTCTCTTAATAGGTCAATTCGTTTTTCTGAGACTCACGTTTATAAAAAGGTCAGCAGAATTCAGTCCCGCCATTTTTTCTCTTATTTCCCTCCATTTTTCTCACGTCAATGATTCCCCTCCATTTAATTTCAAAATAATAACTGAAACTGCTCGGTTGTTCCACAAAATGTGCCCCTCATCTACTTGACCACCACACACGGTTCCATCTTCCCCATCAACGCCTCCACTCATCACGAACCCCGTCGCCGCCGCAAAGTTCACATTCCTCCTTGATGCGCCATCTCTCTCTCCACCTAGCAGAGTCGTCTGTCGCCGCCCTCTCTCCACGTAGCTGCGCCGCGGGCGAGCCCTCTACATGTCGTTGCTGCAGAGGAACTTCGCCCTGTACAGGTAGATCGTGCCTCCAGTGGCAGCGTGATCAAGCACCCCACGGAGGCGATGCATCTCGTCGTCCCAATCCATTGACGTGCTCACCTACCTTGCATGGAAGATATCATATCTGAGTTCCCCGCGTGCCGCGTGATTGGCTCTGTCACCAACCTTCACTCCTCCAAGTTCAGATTCCTCATCGCCGAGCACCTCGATGTCAAAGCGCAGAACGTGTAGGTAACTCAATGAATCTTCCTGAATGTAACCATGAATCCATGATTAATTACCTCGATCGAGCTTGTAGTCGGAGTGGTGGGTGGATAATTGTTCCAGCGCCTTCCTTGCAGATCTTCTCCCCAGTGGCCAATTTATTCTCTCTCTCCCCACAGAAGCGAAGGACCCTCCCCTGCATTGTCGTCTCCTTTTCGCCCTCCTCTTCTAAGTAGGCCAGCATTTACACATCTGCAGTAAGCATCTGACAGCTGCACTTCTTTCCTCATGTCATGGAAATTACAGTACTAATCGTAGAATTGTCGTGTCCCATGATCGGATTGGAAGTGGAAGCAGATGCGAACCGAGGGGTCGAGGTCAAGTCTATTAGCTCGGATAGATGTAAGCAATTTTTACGCATTCTGAAAAATAGCATACTACATATCTAGCTTCAGGCTTAGCTCTGTTCTTGTTCTTGATATATGTATGCCCACATATGCTTCTGAAATATCATGCAGTATAATTTTTATTTTATTCAAGAACCAAACTTCACGCTTTGATATTCCTTTTGTAATTGTGTGTTGAACAAAAGTAGCTTAGTTCTTGATATATGCGTGCACAATTGCATACATATGCTTCTGAAAACAATGTAATCTGAATCTTTTACTTAAGGACCTACCTTCAAACTTTGAGCAATATTCTGTATTTAATCTGTAAAATAGTTTTGTCCTGGAAATGCAATGACACAATACAAGCAATTGTGCAACTCCTAGTCTAACGCATAATCCTTAGATGCACTTTGGACAGCAAAGCAGCATCTGTTATTTCGAACACATGGTGTGCTCCCCTAATTTGTGTGCACCCTTTTCTTCTATTAACTAGTGTAGGATGCAATTTGTATGGTGGGCACATGCATGACAAGAAGGTAAACAGAACAGCAATAGATGTCTTCCGTTCCACCACATACCAAGAACAGTGACTTCTGCAACTACCAAACAAGTGTATGTTATTCATGATTTTTTGCATATTAAGTTTATGTTATGCATGATTCTTGCAGATTTTACATTGCTTATGTTAGAAAATCTTTCTCATCTACTTTCTTTTATATATGTAATAGGTTGGCACTATATTATTTTGAAGAGCTTGGGAAATCAAAACGAGAATGTTGCTCTTGCTACACTGACAAGAATATAAAACTGATGGTGTTAAACTTGGTAATGAGTTCTGAGCAGTACGAGTTTGATGCTATGTTAGCAAAATATGATCTGTTGATATGACAACTAAAAAGGATTAAAAGTTATTGGTCAGGCGACAAAATTAATTATCACATGACCTTCAACCTTCGTATGTTGCTCGTCTAAATTTTACTGCTCTATTAACTTGATTTTATCTAACGGCTCGTTACTGATATCATTTCTCTATTGTTGTAGATTGCCAAGGTAAATAAATGATGCATGTCTCATATTATCTGAAGGTCAAGAACGGGGTTACGTACTTCTAGATAGCTTCACATTACGTTTTGGAATGTCGTTTCCAGAGTTGATGTTTCAAACATTATGATTTAGAAAGGCAGAGGTGTCAATTGCAAGGCCAAGAATCGATAATAGTTTAAGTCATGTAATCTTTGGAGCGTGTTGTTTGTAATGCAACAAAGCCGATTTATTATAACAGATCTTTTTATTTACTATATATTTTGGTTCATATGCACTATCGACATTGACCTAATAATTATGCATGAAAATATATAAAATAAAATTAATTCTAGAGGCCATGTATCAATGCCTCTCGTCGTTGTAATGGCCTGTTATGTCCATTTTGGAAATTCTTTTGTGCATGGTAGGCACGAACGCATTTGAAGTGTTGTTGGGCTCTAACTCTATACGTTGCTGACTTACAACGCTTATTCACATCGTTTACCAACGCATCTATATGCGTTGTTGTAGACCCTTGCAACGCCACCAACGGCAACGCATACTAATCCGTTGGTGTAGCCATTAGCAACACTTATATGGACATACGACAACGCATCAATGCGTTGCTAAAGGGGGGGTTCCTGTTGTAGTGATGGAGGCGTGTCTTGCAGAAGTGCGCAAGATGGAAAAGCAGTTTTTGGGGCTAGAGCTGCAGCATGTGCCTCGCGACACCAATCAGGAGGGTGATGACATCACAAAGAGGGAATCGAGGCGGCTGCCTCAGGAGCCTGGCGTTTTCGAGGAACGACTCTTCAAGCCCTCAGCAACATCGTCACTGTAAAGAACAGCGCAACCTCGGGAGGAGCTCCCTCAACCGCCTGCCTCAAGATCCCCGGCCTGTGGCACGACCTCAGGCGTACGCTTTCTCCTGGCGCTGGAGCCTCAGGAAGGATGCTGGACTGCGGAGCTCAAGTATTACCTGATGCAAGGGACTCTACCAGAGAAAGAAGAGGACGCTGAACGCGTGGCCCGGTAGGCCACGACCTACTGCATCCAAGACGGAGAGCTATACCGTAAGCGGCCCAACGGTGTTTCCTTGTGTTGCATCTCCAGGTAACAAGGGAAGGAGTTTCTGGCAGACATTCATGATGGAGACTGTGGACACCACTCGCCATCACGGACCCTCGTCGGCAAGGCGTTTCACAGCGGGTTTTATTGGCCTACAACACTCAATGACACAATCGAGCTAGTGAAGGCTTCTGAAGCCTGCCAATTCCACGCCAAGCAGATTCATCAACCAGCTCAGGGCCTGCAGACCATTCCACTCTCATGGCCGTTCGTGGTCTGGGGGCTGGACATTTTGGGCCCGTTTCCTCGGGCGCCAGGGGGCTATCGCTACCTCTACGTCGCCATTGACAAGTTCACCAAGTGGGCAGAGGTGGAAGTTGTCCGCACCATCCCAGCTGGCTCCGCGGTCAAGTTCATCAAGGGCCTCGTGAGCAGATTCAGGGTGCCTAATCGCATCATCACCGACAATGGTTCGCATTTCACAAGCAGTCTCTTCAAAACATATTGTGCTAACTTGGAACGCAGATATGCTACGCTTCGGTGGCACACCCTCGAAGCAACGGCCAGGCTGAACGCGCCAACGCAGAGGTCCTGAAAGGCCTCAAAACCAGGACCTTTAAGAAGAAGCTGGAGGCCTGCGGCTGGGGCTGGTACGACGAGCTCCAGTCCGTGCTATGGTCCATCCGCACTACCGCCACCAAGTCGACCGGAGAAACTCCGTTCTTCCTCGTCTACGGGGCAGAGGCGGTCCTCCCTCAGGAGGTCAGGCGTTGATCCGCGCGGGTCCTGGCGTTTGACAAAGCGCAGCAGGATGCCGCGCGGGGGATGGATCTCATGCTGGGGGAGGAACACCATCGGGAAGCCGCGCTACGACCTACAAGATACCAGCAGACGCTGCGATGGTACCACTGCCGCAACATCTACCCCATGACTCTCGAGGTAGGTGACCTCGTGCTCAGGCGGGTGCTCTTCAGGGAGGGGCTGCACAAGCTCTCGCCCATGTGGGAGGGCCCGTTCAAGGTTGTTCATGTTTCCGGACCTGGCGCCGCACGCTTGGAGACACAGGAAGGGGTGCCCATTCCGAATGCGTGGAACATTCAGCACCCCCGGAGATTCTACCCATGAAGTAAGGCCCAGTGCCTGTAAAGAAGGCCCGGCACCTGTGAAGAAGGGCCCAGTGCCTGCAAAGAAGGCCCAGTGCCTGCGAAGCTCGTCACCCCAAGAAAAGGCCCTGTGCCTATGAAGAAGGCCAATTCCTGTGAAGCTCGCCGCCCGTGACACTCTCACGTAATAATGAGTTGGGGCTGTACATGCCCCGGAGTCTCTGGAGTGCCGCCCTTGGGCCTCGGGGGCTCCCGCCCACGCCCAGTGGCAGCACTTAGCTCCGCACTGGTGAGAAGACGTCGAAGACTAGACTAGGTGCCAGACGTGACTTTTCATTTGATTTCCGAAGTTGGCTTGTTCACCCTTGTTTGAAACTTTATTGGAGTTGCTTCTAGTGTTGTTTGCCGTCACCTGCCCGCAATTCTCTGTCTCTGTTTTTTTTTGCCCGACTCGTACTCTCTTTCGCAAGCCTCGCGAGGGGGCTGCGCGGGCGCCCTCATGGGCACCTTCTTTCCTAATTTCATGAGGCTTCCTCACTCAAGTTCACAGTGGGAGCACCCCTCCCGGTCCATGCCCCACGGGCATCGCGACGCAAAAACAGGACCTGAGCCGGCCACCCTCACGACTAAGGTTCGAAAGTTATCCTCCCGGCTAATTTTTGCAGGCCTCGAGACGCCAGGCGAGGCCTCAGGCAGGTACCTCGCGAGGCGAAAACTGCAGCGAGCCCCCCGAGCTAAGTTGTTCCTATGCACAAGCGCGCGGCCGCAACACCACGACACAGCATTGGAACAATAGAAATAGCATAATAATTAAGGGCAATAGTCCAACACGCCCCCACGGGGCCCCATACTTCTCTCTCTCTCTCTATGCAGGAAAAGGAAGTAAACAAAATGAACACGGCATGCCCGGCGACAGCTCGTGAGGGGGGGGGGGGTTCACACCGCCCTCCTAAGCTCAATCAGACTCCTCCTCACGCTTCACCGAGGCACGACGGCGGGATGACCCTCTACCACCCTTGAAGCGAGCGCGGCAGCGCGGTGGTTGATCGCGGCCACCGCTGGAGGAGCTGTCACCAGAGGAGGATCCGCTGAAGCTTGGCGAGCTGCGAGCACCGCCTGCAGCAGGCTCGCCTTCATCCTCGTGGCGGCCGTCGCCAAGTCCCATCACTTGGTCACCGTCGTCGTCTTCTAGGCAGCACCTGACGCGGCGGCCGTCTTCTCCAAACACCCTCACGTAGAGGGTTGCATCACCGTCAAACTTGATGTGCAGGGTGCACTGCCGGCCCAGGGCGCGCGCACGGGCGAACGTCTGCCAGCCACGAGTCAAGGCCACGTTCCCGGCGGTGGAGATCTCCACCGTGACCCAGGAAGCCCTGCTGCAGCAACCATCCGCCTGCAGCCAGAGCCCACCAGGGCTGGTGGCCGGCAGTTCACCGACGAACAAGCCGGGGAGCTAGAGGTAGTTGCCAGCTGGATCTGCGGACCACACGACAAACTCCGGTAGCACCTCTGCTGAGTGAAAGCGAGGCCGGGGAGGCCGCGCGGCCACGACGCGTCTTCCCCCGCCTACCGGGCAGCATCAGCATGCGAAGAACCGCCACCCCGACCACGAGGAGCCACCGCAGGAGTCGCGGGGTGCTTGCGGGGACAACCTCGGCCACGCCTGGGCGGAGGGGAACCATGCCCTTCATGGAGAGCTTTCCCCTTCTTCACGGCTAAGAGCCTCTTCGTCGGTGCCATAGGACACAGCAGGCAACTGGAGCAAGGAGGAAGAAGCATGCGAGGGAAGGGAGATATCCAGCAAGTGCCTGGGCCCCCTCCACATTTATAACCCAAGGGAGGCCAACCTTCGACCTCCACGATTACAGGTAATCATGACTCTTCTTGCATGTAGCAGGGACTCGTCAAATCGGGCAGTTGCCGAGGGAGCATGGGGAACCGGAGACGCCCACGTCCAATCAACCGCCACACAGCGACCAAGGCCGTAGGCTGTTGGGGCCCGCGGCGCTCCGCACTTTCCCTTTTGCTTCGCTGCTAAGCCAAGTCCGAGCGCGCCTTGGGCCCGGGGGCTACTGTCGGTGTTCTGGGAACGGGGGTCCCCGGACTTGCCTGCCTGCAGCCTGCGGCGTGGCTCAAGTAGTGGCCTAGCACGGCCCATCTGCATCAACTCAAGCTCAAGATCCTCACGAAGGGCCAAGCCTCGCAGGGCGGACGATGCAAGGCTTCTTCAGGAACGGCCTCACCAGGCAGGCTCGCGAGGAGGCGGAGAGATCAAGGTAGGGGTACCTCACGAGGTGCTCGTGATGCAAGCCATGATGATCGATACCAGGCGGGCGCCGACCTGCGCAGTGTCCTTGTTCCCTCTTTGGTGCAAAGGGGGCAAGAGCAAGCACGGAGTACCAAGGCATCAAGCAAAGGTTACCATTTCAGTGCAACGAGACCAAGACCAGCAGAGCGGCAGGACGGAGGTCACCGTGGAGCCCAAGACGGCATCATCGCCGGTGCCTTTGACCGTTGAAGACCAACTTTAGTCAGGATAACTTGTACTAGATATTCCCCTTCAAAATGGCCGTTGTTGGCTCACTTCCCGCTCAATATTTGGGGAGAGGACCAGGGCCTCTATATATAGGGATAGCCACCACACTAGAGACAGGGAGACACACACAGAGGGTTCTCATCAGATCTAGAGGCGATCGAACTCACCCAAGTAGTTCACCGCACCAACCCAAGAACACCTCTCGCGAGGCTGTTCTTCCTCTATACTGTTCATCATCAGCCCCTCAGGCAATCCAGCACACCACAAACTAGAGTAGGGTATTACACCACAATGGTGACCCGAACTAGTATAAACCCTGTGTCCCTTGTATTGTTCATCTGTAGCTTAGATTTGCTGCGAGGCGTTAGGACGTGGATTGGTAGGGGAAAGATCTTCGTGCGCACCCCAGAGTTCGAACCTCGAGGGTTTTGCCGGAACCCGATATCTGACATTTTTTATTAATCCAAAAAGTTGCTCCATAGATTTTCAGGTCATTCCGAGAACTTTTATTTCTGTAGAAAAATAACGCCATGGAAGTTCTGCTGAAAACAGCGTCAGTCCGGGTTAGTTCCATTCAAATCATGCAAGTTAGAGTCCAAAACAAGGGCAAAAGTGTTTGGAAAAGTAGATACGACGGAGACGTACCAGTCCCCCACAAAATCTGTGTCTGAATACCCTTTTATGTCTAGGGAATCACTTCTCTTGTACATTAGTATGTAACCCTTCGTGCCTTGCGCATGACGCAGTGCTTTCTTTACCATCTTCCAGTGCTCTATGCTTGGATCTTCTTGATATCTACCGATTACCCCGGTGATAAAGGACAAGTCAGGGCGAGTGCACACTTGTGCATACTGTAAGCTGCCAACTGCCGAAGCATATGGTACCGCTTTCATTTGATCGATCTCGTACTGGTTCTTGGGACATTGGAATTTCCCAAAACTATCACCCTTAACTATAGGAGCAGGTGTGGCTTTACTCGCTTGGATATTCTACTTTTTAAGAACCTTTTCTAAATGTGCCTTCTGCGATAGTCCTAAGACTCCATTGTTCCTATCTCGGTGAATTTCTATGCCCAAAACATATAATGCTTCACCAAGATCTGTTATGTCAAAATTCGAGGAAAAGAACTTCTCTGTCTCTTGTAGTAGACTAACATCGCTGCTAGCAAGCAGAATATCATCCACATACAAGATTAGGAAAATATATTTCCCATTTTTAAACTTTGCATAAATGCAGTTATCCTCAATATTTTCTTTAAATCCAAAACTTTTAATCATTTGATTAAACTTTAGATACCACTGTCTAGAGGCTTGCTTTAATCCATAAATGGATTTCTTCAGGTGGCATCCCATATTTTCCTTGCCTTCCATGATAAAACCCTTGGGTTTTTTCATGTAGACATTTTCCTTTAAATCTCCATTGAGAAATGTCGTCTTTACATCCATTTGATGTAACTCTAAATCAAATTGAGCAACTAATGCCATTATGATTTTGAAGGAATCCTTACATGAGACTAGAGAAAATGTCTCATTGTAATCTATCCCTTCTCTTTGTGTAAATCCTTTTGCCATGAGTCGTGCTTTATACTTTTCTACATTCCCTTTAGAGTCATACTTAATCTTATAGACCCATTTACAACCTACTGTTTTGGCTCCTTTAGGAATTTCCTCTAAGTCCCAAACATCTTTGGAACTCATAGATTTCATCTCGTCTTCCATTGCCTTCATCCACATTGATGAATGAGGGCTTCTCATGGCTTCTTCATATGAGGTGGGATCTTTTTCCATATGAACCATTTCTGTGTTATAAACTTTAAAGTCAGTAGAAATAGCTGACTTTCTTGGTCTTGTAGACCTTCTAAGGGCCTCAGTTTCTGGCACATTCCGTGCCTCAACTTCTATCACATCTTCTAAAATTTGCGGTTGCACCTCCCATTCATGCTCAACAACAGATTCAGTCGGCTCATGATGGATAGGTTCCGGATCTACTCCCATAGTTGTCATGGGTGGAGTTGCAACTGGTAGTGAGAAAAATGGCTCCTGAATCATCGGATTAGGTGCATGCACCCTCTTCTCCTCAAGATCAATTTTCCAAGCTACCAAGCTCCCCTTCATCATTTAGTCCTCTAACAAGACTACATGTCTTGTTTCTAAAAACTTTGTATATTTGTCCGGTTAGTAGAAACAAAAACCCTTCGATCTGTCTAGATAGCCAATGAAGTGGCAACTCCCTGTTTTGGGATCTAACTTTGCAATGTTTGGATTAAACATTTTGGCCTCAGCAGGGCACCCCTACACCCTGAAGTGTTGTAGGGATGGTACCCTTCCTGTCCATAGCTCGTATGGTGTTTTGGGGCCGACTTGCTTGGTACTCTATTGAGAATGTGAATGGCAGTTTTAAGCGCCTCCATCCATAATCCCAATGGCAAGTTGGAATAACTCATCATGCTGCGCACCATATCCATAAGTGTACGGTTGCGCCTTTTAGCTACTCTGTTTTGCTGAGGCTCACCCGACATTGAATACTGGGTTGCCTTCACTGGAGAAAAGGAGACAAGGGCTCATTAGGATCATCTTCCTGGTTCACAGGTACTTGTACTGAGCTCATTGTTGTCGTCAATCTTTATAATTCTTTGTCATACTGCGGTGTATAGCTTGCTTCCTTATTTTAACAATCCTCATGTGACTGTCAGATCTATGTTCGAGTGACTTGTAATACCTTGGTGGTATGCTGACCACATATATATGAGAATCCGATTCCTGAAGCAGATTTATTTTCTGACTGATTCTTGATTCTGACCAAACTATTCCAGATCTGATTCTTGGGATGCACTGCCATATGCTGTCAATTCATAGCTTGTACCAATGCCATACTGAGGAAGATAGACGAATCTTGCCTTGGAAGCTTCTCCGGTAGCTTGCGAGGGAAGACGAGGTTGCTTACACCCGAAGCTTCTCAGACTGATTACCACATACATATCATCTTAATATTTCTGCTGTTGATTTCTTCTATGAACGAGGTTTTGCTGGACTATCCTCCTTTCTGATTATATGGCACATCCTTGCTTGCTCCAGGCATATCATGTTTAAAAATCATCCTCAACAAAGAATTAAACCTTGTATCTGAACCATACCTTTGACTGATAATATACTGTCAATCTTGCACATAGCTTATCTTCTTGCTGATTTGATCATTTCTTCTATGAAGAGTGCATACTAAGGCAAACTTGATTATCCATATTGTTGTGAGGAGTGCACACTAAGGCGAACTTGACACTGACAGTCATTCCTGGATTTCTTTTGCATTCAGACGAGATATTCCAAATTTCACTGCAGTCTGCTGACAATTCCATTCTGTTGAGCTAAATTTCCCAATATGCATTCCTTGTCGACTCTTCGGGTCTGGTGTCGGTTGACGAACAACTTTAATAAGGGGGGAAATTTTGTAACACCGAAGGCCCAAAGAAAGAAGCAAAAGAAACGACAAAAACAAAATCACACAAGCGTACTAATAATGTAACTAATCTCAAGCAATCATCACATATTACTGCTACTCACACAATAATATGCATGCACACCTAAGCACACAAATCTCATGGAAACTCCGGTATGGCGGTCTAATATGCTGTGACGGTGTGCACGAAAGTGAAATCCATGTGTGGAAAGGTTTGGTGTAACCAAGGCTACACCAAGCGCTGGCTGAACACCGGTTGGATCTGGATGGATATAGAGGCGAGGACGGACTTGGTGATCATGGGTCAGAACACAGAGGTCACAACCACATCATCATTAAGCATACGAAAGGGAACCGTACACGTCCAAAAATGGAATGACAGGGCAAGATAGGGGAGGAAAAGCAAGGCTTGATGGCATTTCCCTTTTCTGATAACAAAGATCAGTAAGGGTTGCCAAAGGGACGAGATGGAGGGCACGAATCGGGATAGAGACAAGTCTATCACTGAAATAATATGGGTGGGTGGCAGAAAGATATCGACGTGATACCTAAGCATAACTCTTGCAAATGCATGGTGTCTGGAACACTAGGTACCAGGGCATCACTCTGCTGGGACAAAGATGACACCGAACACCGATGAGCAAGCATGTAAGAAGGAGGGTGCAGGTAGGGGATCGAAATCGATGCCACCTACACCCATAAGATAAACCGTTAGTGACCAGATAATAAATCTATATGCATGCTATGAAACAAACAAATGCAACAACCAAATGCAGCAAGCAAGGGCAACAACCAAACCCTATACTACTGTTTTCTAATGTTCCAGCGGACTAGGACACTCTACAGCCAGACCTGCTCTAATACCAAGCCTGTGGCACCCCCGCTCAGAGAAATCAGAACACACCTGTATTCCAGCCCAGAGATCGAGGAGAAGTCTTCTGGAATATGACACTACTTAGCATAGAACAAATCAGCTCTTTATTACAATCTATATTGGGTACAAGGGTTAGATCGGCATGGCAACACTACACCAACCACAGTTGCTCTATGCAAGCAGCATAACAACTCAGCAGTGGGATAAATACAGGCAGCGGAATAACTATCGACAGTGGAACAACGAACGATGATGATGGACTCAAATTCGCAGGGACTCTGGCTGGAACGTTTATCCTAGCCCGCAAACACAAAAACCACACCAAACAAGCAAGCCATCCAGGCACGACCTGCAAACTGGCATGGCACGCCAAGTGAGTACATTGAATGCACTTGCAAGCTCACAATAACCAGAATCAATCAAGGCAAATATCAGCATGGCATTAGCAGGTTAAATCAATCATGAGCATGATACATGGCATATACAAACCGAACATGATACGACTAAAGCATAGCATGAGCATATGAACATGATAAAATTACATGCAACAGGTTAACAATATCATGCACCAACTTACTCTACTCAGGTTACCTCGTAACCAACACATGCATCAACTTACCAACATCGGTATCCACGATACCACGGTGGTCCTCTCACGATCACATAAAGATCAACCAACTTCTTTCATCATTGAACCAAGGTTTTTATTAAGCAGGTTATCATTACTGTTGACTCATAGTGTGGCCGACTCTGAACTGGGCCCATATCCGCGGGCGCGGCTATCGATAGATTTAACACACACACTCTATAGAGGTTAGCACACTTTACCCACACCATGGAACCCATGGCCTCGCACTCCCATTCGGGTGGACCAACGGCGTTCCGACAAAACTGTCCTATTGCCATGACACTCTCCCGGCCACTCCGACCAACTCCCTCTCAGGGCTAAGTCATGGGTGGTCCCATGCCTACCAAAGGCATCTACGGCCACCGCCGTGGCAAATAAACGGTCCCAAATGGGGACATGGATCCATAAGAAAAAAACGGGCACACAAGGCTTATGCCGTCCTACCTGATCAGGGTAGCGCCCGCGCATAACCTTCCCTCGTTGGAGGCACCGGCGAGAGGCATGACAATAGACCCAGTTAGGTCCTTCCCATAAAGGCAAGCGTGGTTGCACTTGTCAGCTCGATTCATTGGCACCATGACTCAGCCAATGATTGTTCAAGTTCATTATTATATGGTTAAACTTGAATGCAATAAGCTGAGTCATATGAAAATAACAAGATGCAACTATGATGCATGAGCATGATATCAACATAAGCATGGAGATGCAACATAATCATCGAGCATAACCACAATGAATCATCTATCCGAATGGGCATGACATACTGAATAATGTAAGCATAACTCTATCAAAAGCAAAGCATGACCACTAGCATCATGAACAACTACCATGCAAGAACGTAGCAAGAACACTACCAAGTAAGCATGTGACCAGCTAGATGCAATGGAACCAACATAGCAACGACACTGAATAGCAGACTAAGCATGCATCGAAAGAACATCACAACTACCAGCATGTATTACTACCAACAAGCATGACATGTGAAAAATGATACTAGCAAGTAGCACAAGATATCACGATGCATCAGAACATAACATGAAGGTGGACACGAGTTTCGAGTAAAACCGAAACAACGACAGTAGAAGCAAACAAGCAGGCAGATAACAACAAACATTTATTAAATATTTAAGTTGAAAACCTAGGCTACTGCATGACTATCATGCAAGTGGCTGTTGTGGCTTGCCTAGGGGTGACGGAGACTCCGGGAAGAAGTGCGGTGAAGCCGCGGAAACGAAACACCGGACGGTTCTCTCTCGAAGAAGGCTGATTAGAGGCAAGGGATAAATGTTCATTTTCACTATGGGACCACCTAGTTAAAATGGAACTAATAGAAAGAGATCGACGATACGAAGATGTGAGAGCTGGTTTCACCTCAATCGGAGTTACGAGCAAAAAGTTGTGAGGGGTTGAAGTTCAGGGACCTATATGTGAATATTTTTCAGCAAACATGCCCTTAGACGAAAAACAGAAAGCGCCTTCGGGCTGTTTACGTTTTCTGAAACAAAAAGTGTATTTTGAGCTGAAGTAGAATGGAAATACGCTTCCCAGAAAGGAAAGCGTTCTCTGGGCATAAGAGGAAAGAAATGCACTTTCTTTTAATGAAAACGTATTCAAGAAATACGTGTCCACCTACTGGACGTGGCAGTGGCGGGGCCCAGCTTATGCGGCTGCCAGGTGGTTCCGTGCGCAGGGGGAGGGCAAAGGCGCTCATCCGCTTCCTCGCGCCGCCCCCCGCACGGAACAGAGGAAGCATGGGAGGGACCACGCTGCTGGTGACGGGCCGGACGTCTCTGGCTGTCTCCGGCCAAGCTGAGCACACCGGCAGTCACGGAAGGGCTCGCCACACCCGTTCCTGGCCAGAGGAAGGAGCGGGGAGGCATAGAACGGCGGCGAGGGGCGGCACCCGGAGATGACAGAAGGTGGCGGACGGTGGTGGGTTACGGTGATGTGAGAAGCTCCGGCAAGGTCTGATGGGTGGGGGCGGCTCGCGGGGATGAGGGGGGTGTGGTGGAGTCGGATGAGAGGGAGGAGCATCGGATGGCCGGGACGACGAGGTGGCCGAGAGGCAGAGGCGGCGGCCAAACATCAAGACCGCGACCAGAAGGGCTCTGGCGTTGAGTGGGTGGGGTGGGGAGATGCACTAGAGAGAGGGGAAGACGATGGTGGTATTAGCAGGAGGAGAGGAGGGTTGAGGAGGACGGAACCGAGACCAACTCCAGCGAGGTCACGGCGGTCCGAGGAAGAAACGACGAGATTGGGCGATTCTGGCAACCAAAAGAGGCGGGGAAGGGAGTTGTGAGCTGCGGGAGGGGCTTGGGGTCCTTATATAGGCTCGGGGAAATCTCTGGAGCTCACGAGCGAGCTCCCGATCGAGCTTTAATGGTGGTTAGTGGCTGGGCATGGCACGGGCGTGACGACGGCGACCACACGACAGTGATTCAGGGCGGGGTAGCGATGCAGGTGACTGAGTCGAGCACGGGCTAGCTCCTGGACACGGTGGGACGTCGAGACACGGAGGAAGGCGATGGGAACAGGGGGAAGAACACGCCAGAGCACGAGTTTAGCATGACGTAAGCGTGATCACCACATGCACTGGTGCAAAATGAAAGTTTTGGCCAGGCCGACCGTGTCTAGCAGAATGACCATGATACCCTGAGCCTAAAAGAAGCACTAAGTCGGTTCAGGGGGCAAAGAAGAGATTTGCAGGAGGAGCCAAAATGTTTTCGCAGCAAGGTGTTTGTACTGTCCATAGGGGACATATACTTGACAACAAAGGAATTGATTTGTCTGGTGCTTATCACACACTAAGGTGACTATAATCACCGGAAATAAGCCTAAGAGGAGTAGTTTAGATGGTGGTTGTTGTAGAAAGTGCCAGAATGGCCAGAAATGAAGATGTGCATGATGCACTCACATAGTTGCATAAAATGAGCTGAAAATGGTTATGGCCCAATGAATTGATGATATTAACATGCTCAAGGAGTTTCATGCGATTTGAATGAACCAAAATAGCACATGCTTCACAAAGATTTATTCTGACAACAAATTTGGAAAAATTCCACAGGGCAAATGGCCAAAGGGATTGAGCCACAACTTATTGGAGGGAGTTTGTATGGTAATAGAATGTCCTGGTAAATTGGCAGCTTAAATGAAGCAATATAAAATATAGTTGCTTCACAAACTGAAAATCTGACCAGAAACTAAGATTTGGAGCTGTGCTCACATAGAAAGGTTAGATGAGCTCATATTGAGTCGAGAGTGATGATTTGATCAAATGAAGGATGTGGAAAAATTTCATATCATTTGGACAGGCCTAGAATATACTTCCTTCACAAAGTTTCATTCTGGGCAGAAACTTTGTAAAATCATAGAAAAATAATTACTAGGCAAATGAGGTTGAACTTTGGCACAGAGCAATGATATGGATAGGAAAAGGTGTCCAAGAATTTGGGAGTCAATTGGGCAAATATGAATAGAACTTGCTTCACAAAGTGCTATTTAGGGCAGAATAGGAAAATAATTATTGGAGGATTATCTTTGAACATGGCAATAAAAAGTTTTGCCACATTTTATGAAGATATGACCCAATCAATTGATGAGAATTATTTGGGAATTTTAGGAGTGAGGTAAATATAGGTTGCTTCACAACCTAGGGCAAAAGGATAATTCCTTTAACAGAAAAGGAATATTCCCAATAAAAAGAATATTGGGATTAGGCTAGGATGAAAATGGAAAGGTCGAGGGAAGGATTTGGGGATGATATGTCACTCTGGAAAGAAAGAAAAGGTCATCTTCTTCAGTTTCCAGACCACGTAGCCACGAAAAAATAAAACTAAGGCAAAAATCTCACAAAATCAAAAAAAAGTATGGGCCAAAAATCAGGCTGTTACAGTGCAAGAGTCGGGGCAGCTGACTGACTTTTTCATCTCTGTTTAGTCGATTTTCCATCTGTTGGATACGAAATCAAGGGCATGCAGTTCATCTTCAACCTCCACCCCCTGAGCCGCCAGCCACCACCGGCCAAACAGCCGCCCCTGCCGCCCGCGGACGGCGGTGCGCCGCCCCGCCTGCTCCGAAACCACTCCACACCGCCGGTCCGCCGCTGCCCCG
Organism: Triticum aestivum; assembly: GCF_018294505.1. Taxonomy (NCBI): domain Eukaryota; kingdom Viridiplantae; phylum Streptophyta; class Magnoliopsida; order Poales; family Poaceae; genus Triticum; species Triticum aestivum. The sequence goes on from NC_057795.1 coordinate 622,990,350, forward strand.
ACCATCCCTCTAGCCCCCCCCCCGTGCCGAGCTTTTTCTCCGATGATCCCCACGCCACGGTCCCCATTACCACCGGCGACCACTGCCCCCCACCCTGAACCCTATGATAGATAGTGGGGTACCTCTTCGGCAAGCCCCCCTCCCCGCTGCGGCTGGTTCTTCCTTAACTCCGGCGAGCTCCCCCACGCCCTGAAAATCGACTGACCCAAAAGTCGATCCAGTCGACTGAAGTGTAGCTAAATTGGAGCAGCATCGCAAGCAGGAGCAAGAGCACGAGCAAGAGCAATAGCAAGAGCAGACTAGGCAGGGGACCGAAGAGCAAGAGCAGAGCAGCAGCGCGAGCGAGAGCTAAAGCAGCAGGAGCTCCTATTGATATGGACGTCGCTGCCAAGGGAGCAACAATGTGGAGAAAGTGGCCGGCGACGCCGCCGTGGATGGAGCCGCGCCGTGTCGGCTCAGGACCGAGCGCTGGCAGCACCATGAGATTGAATCAAGAGGAAAATGCGGCGATTAGTGTACAACGTCTTTGGTGGCTCCGATTAGGCCGGAGCTTCATCCGAGGAAACAGTGATGATGATGATGTTCCGGTGGTGCAGGTGAAGACGCGGTGCGGGAATGGAGGTGGAGCGAAAGACGAGGGGAACATCGGAGAAGCTCCTTGGAGGTGAAGGACGGGTGGCTGAACAGGCAGGACAATGAGATCGACGACGGATCCTCATCCTGTATGGTGGATGAGGGACGTCGAGGTGTTGCTGTGGACGATGTTGTCAGGGAAGAGGCTCCGGCTAGGTAGCGGATGGAGGAGGGCGTGGGGCTTCACGGGTTTTCGCGGCCTCGGTGTACGAATGGGTAGGCGGATGGGATGGGAGTTGGGAACCATGGCTTAGGGACGCGCTTGTCCGAAATGTGGGGTGTCGGTGTCAAAACTGGCGGATCTCGGGTAGGGGGTCCCAAACTGTGCGTCTAAGGCTAATGGTAACAGGAGGCAGGGCACACGATGTTTACCCAGGTTCAGGCCCTCTCGATGGAGGCAATACCCTACTTCCTGCTTGATTGATCTTGATGATATGAGTATTACAAGAGTTGATCTACCACGAGATCGTAGAGGCTAAACCCTAGAAGCTAGCCTATGATTATGATTGTTGTTGTCCTACGGACTAAACCCTTCGGTTTATATAAACACCGGAGGGGGCTAGGGTTACACAGAGTTGGTTACAGAGAAGGAGATCTACATATTCGAATTGCCAAGCTTGCCTTCCACACAAAGGAGAGTCCCATCCGGACACGGGACGAAGTCTTCGATCTTGTATCTTCATAGTCCAACAGTCCGACAAAGTGTATAGTCCGGCTGTCCGAATACCCCCTAATCCAGGACTCCCTCAGTAGCCCCTGAACTAGGCTTCAATACGATGAATCCGATGCGCAAATTGTCTTCGGCATTGCAAGGCGGGTTCCACCTCCGAATACTCCATAGAAGATTTTGAACATGAAGGTGGTGTCCGGCTCTGCAAAAAAAAATTCCACATACCACGGTAGAGAGAACAACATTCCACAAATCTAATCTGCTGACAACTTTTCATAGCGTGACATCACGCCACGGCACGGTCCTTATTCGAACCGTTTTTCACAACCAGATACCGCACATATTGCAAGGCGGTTTCCTTGGCACGTCTTGTCAAAGCATATATCGTGTTCCCCTTATCACGAGATTCTCATCAATACAGGTGTGGGTAACCCAGTCGTGCCATCAATCATGGCGTTTGGGGGATAAGCGATCTTAACGGGCAAGTGGGGAGGCGCATGATCACCGTTGCCTTTATAAGGGAATAAGAACTCCCTATTTCACCCATGCCTTCTTCTTCCTCTGCTCATCCATCCCTTCTCGTTCGAGCCCTAGTGCCCAAGCGTTCGTACTCTCCGCCCACAAAGGCTTCCCGAAAATGTCCGGATTTGGAGAAGGAGGCAAGTGGATGGCCTCTACCGTCCGGGAGAAGGATATCAAAAAGCTTCCGGGGAGTGGGTATTTGGCCAAGAGAATTGGCCACCGTCTTCCGACGGCGGGACAGATCATCCCCCCTCCAGAACCCCACAAGAGGGTGGTATTCCTCCCTCATTTTGTCCACGGGCTAGGTTTTCCCATTCACCCATTCGTTCGTGGCATCATGTATTATTACAGGATTGATTTGCATGATCTATCCCCAAATTCTTTCCTCAACATCTCGACATTCATCGTCACGTGTGAGGCCTTTCTCCGTGTCCTGCCACACTTTGGCTTATGGCTAAAGGTGTTTAACGTGAATCCCAAGGTAGTGAGTGGCGAGCACGCCGAGTGGGGAGGCGCCATGGTGAGCAGGATGCCAACATTACATGGCCAACAAGTACTTTCAATGATTCCGTCAAGGAGTGGCAGTAGCAGTGGTTTTACATCACAGAGCCACGTGACAAGGAATGGGCCGCCGCTCCGGAATTCAGATCCGGAGCCCCCTGCGACTTACGTCCTGGCCCAAGAAGGGCCTGGACTGGGCTTCGTCTGACGAACTATCGGCGCTCCAGACGCGGGTTCAAGATATGGAAGACAAGAACATCAAGCTTGTCGATGTAGTCCAGGTGATGTTAGCTCGCTGGATTCTACCTTGTCAACACCGGGCTTGCAATTTATGGGAGTTCGACCCGGCCAAGCACCAGACTCTGCTAGAGCTCTTCGGCTCCTCGCACGAGGATATCTGGAAGGTGCTTTTTAAGTTCGGCAAATCGTGGCCGGACTCTGCCAAGGACCGCGGGTACCAACTGTCCCGTCCTGTAAGTTCGGTAAGTAATCTTACATTGACAATCCATATGTTTTATCGGCATATTCTTAGGAAAATGCTTAATGTGCTTCCCACAACTTTCCTTGGGCTGGGCGAAGAAGGCAGGGCGGATCTACTGTCCGGCCCCACTGCCAAAAGAATCGGCCGGCCCACTTCTGACGAAGATGCTGGTCCCGGCGCCTTACAGGGCACCAGAGAAGAAGGCCGCAAGGGAGGCCAAGAAGACCAGGGGCGGCCTCCGTCGCCGTGGCACTTCGGACATGAAATCCGAAGACTCCAATGCCCATCCCTCTTCCAAAGAGGAAGACAAGGAGGAGGAGGACGAATCCCCCGCGGAGGAAAGAAAGAAAAGGACGGCCTCCACATTCATGGAAACCGAGTCGCCTAAAAGGGGGAAAACTCCCCTTCTAGAGGAGTCCACTGCCGCCGCCGCTAGCAGCCCGGAGTGGGATCCCAGGGCCCAGCTCTTGGTGAACTCGTGAGTATAAAATCCAAACATGCTTATGCGCCCAAACTTGTCATGGCATAATGCTTTAATCTGGGCCATGCTTCTTTACAGTCATGCGAGGTCCCGCACCGAACAATCCTCGTCGGAGGATTCGCTGGGTTCGGATGCTATGAAGAGCGGGACACCCCCGAAGGCCCCTTCCCCTAGACATGTGAATGACACCAAGGTCTCGTCCCAGAAGGGCCCAGGCCACAGAGGGGGAGGGAAGATCACAAAGGCGACTCTAGGAGGCCAAACCTCAATGTCCGGCCCCACGGGAGAGAAGACTCCCGTGGATGTCGACGGCGGGGACCGTCTTAAATCTGGCCCCCAGCCAGACACGATCTCGAAGACCAATAAGGCCTCAGAATCAGGTATGTGGCCTCCACCGTTTGGAGGGGGTGTGTCTGTTCTACTTGTGACCTCTGTCCAACCAGAGGTGTCGAATGATTTATTGGCGGCGTCGAAGGGCGCCTCCATCGTTGATGAGCATCGTGCCCTTATGGGTGCAGTGATTGAGAAGATTCAGTCCGCTGAGAGTGGACTCAATGAATCCTGCACCAGCCTTATAAGAGGCTTCGAGGTATGTTTTTATGAGGCTTCGAAGAATGTCATGGTATTGATAGCAGCCCCTGATACACTGTTCGGTGAAAAGAAGAACCGGACAGAGGATCAATTTGTATTTCGTAGGAGACTCACTTGATGACATCTATCTCTTTTAACAAGCAGGTATCTATGGCGACTGCCGCCTCTCATGCTGCAGAAGTATCCGGACTGAGGCATAGTCTGGAGCGGGCCGAAGGAGAACTTGGCCAAGTGAAGAAACAGTTGGAGGATAACCAAGGTACGCAGAAACCTTGTTCATTGAGCACAAATGATTAGGTGTGCATGGTGAAAATATTTTTATGATTTGCTCTTGGGGTGACGGCCGAAATTGAGGTTCTTAAGAAGGCTGTGGCTGAAGCCGAGAAGAAGGCAACCGCAGAGCAGGCTCTCCGTGAGAAGCACAAAGCCAGAGTTATTGAGGCCGAGTGAGAGCTTCAAGAGGCCGTGAAGAAATGCGATACCTTGGAGCAGAGTTTATAAGGGAAAGAATCCGAACTCTCCCAGGCTTGCCAAGCCGCAAGTGATGCCCGGGGGGAAGCCCAAGGTGTCCCGAAGGAAATCCAGGAGACAAGGAAAATTGCGGCTGATAAGGGTTTTTCTATACAAAGCGGATATTTTGAAAGGAGAAAATCAAGTTGATAGTTTGAATTTTGATTTCTCCTGGGGTATTTGTGGAGCTGCCGCGCAGCATATCTGATGCCACCCAATTCTACCAAGCCGAAGAAAGGAATACTGCGAATAGGCTCTTTTGGATGCAGTACCTGGCGCCGAATTATCCGTTGCCTTTCTCCGATCAACTGAAGCAGCTGATCGAACTGCATAAGGCGGCCGAACTGGCCATGAAGGATGTAATTATCCGGCTGTGGCCCGCCGAGTTGATTCCGAGCGGTTACTTCGGGCTCGTGAAGCGGCTTGTGAGTGCCTGCCCTCGACCCAAGGTCATCAAGCGGTCGGTCTGTATAGAGGGTGCGCGAATGGCCTTCGCCAGTGCAAAAGTGCATTGAGGGAAGATGGATGCAGAAAAGCTGATGACTGAGGGACTGCCGGAGGGGAAGGAGCACCGCAAGCCCGAATTGTATTATGAAGGTGCCTTGAAAGGAGCCCGCCTTGCAGCGGAGCAATGCACCAAGGACATTATATTTCCATGAATACGGTCATGTTTGTCCTTTGTAATGTTTTGAACAAGGTCATTTCTATTATTTATTGCTTGTCGTTGGAAAAAAATTCCTCCTGTGCAGCCGTTTTATATATTAATCCTGAGAGTTGGCCAGTCGTCGGCTTCTGCCCCCATGTAGTAAGTACGGGGGTGTTCGGGATAAACCTGAGCACTCTTTATCCTAGTTTTGGGTCCTTGAAGGAGGTGGTCAGCACAGCGAACCAGGCAATCGGACTATAGGGCTTTATCACTCTGACTTGGCCATAGGAGTTTTAAAAGTATGGTAGGCGCAGCCCCTGGTTTTCGGAAGACCGCACGAGGGGCTCTATAAGCGCCTGATTGGAAGAAAAACCGATCAATCGCACGCTGCATTAGTTATGGCATTATGCGGGAGAAATCCTTACAGGTTTTACAACCTCTCGAACAACGACTAGCTCTCACCGCATCATGAAAGTCAGTTTTCGGCTTTTTCTACTCAGGTGCTCGTCCGGAAGAACCGGGACACAATCGCAGTAGTTCTCCCTGCGCTACCTTAGCTGATATAGCGGGACATAAGGTACCAAAACATAGGAGTCGGGAAAACCCAACTATTGACCCAAGACATGATTCGGAGCTGATGCATATAATGCTATAAGTTCGGGGTGCCGAATTACCGTGGAGGTGTTCGGTCTTTTTTGCCGTGATGTGGGTATAATGAAGCCCCTGGCATATGAAGGCATATCGCGATATGCAGCTGCCATTTAACAAAAGAGTTTTAATAAGAAATAACAGCAGACGGGCATCATATAAACTCACATGTTGTATTTGAGTAATACGTCAAAGCGTATGAGTACAGTTAATGTGGTAAAAAGAAATATGACTGCGGAACCTACTGAGACCGGGCGGGAGGAGGTTGTATGCGGATCCGGAGTATGGTCGGATGATCGAAGAGGGGAATATCTGATGATTCCCTTACATGCTCGCGGTTTTTCCATGCCATCCGTCTTGGCCTACGCAAATGTGAGCCTGCGAAGAAAATGCAAGAAATGTTTTTTTCCGCCATAGAGCGGTTGAGCCGTAGTATGTGGCTTGTCTTTAAGTTTTGCTGGAGTGTTTTTAATTAAGCTTCGGACGGGCTGGGCTATCCAGCCGTGCAGTAGTTTGGACTTCTTTGACAGAGTCCGTGAGCATGGCCGTCAACTTAAGGTTCGAGTGGGAGGTGCCATTCATTGCTCTTGCTGTTAAAGCAGTGGTAGATTCTTCGGCAGTGAGGGGGAGTCCAGCCCTACCATTAACCGTGATGATGCCGCGTGGACCGAGCATCTTGAGTTTACGGTAGGCATAATGTGGCATCGCGTCCAACCGAGTGAACATGGTTCGTCCGAGGAATGCTTGATAGTCACTGCAAAAGGGGATGATGTCGAAGAGTAACTCTTCAGTACGGTGACTGTCTGGGGATCCGAAGATCACTTCCAGTGTGATTGAGCCCGTGCAACAAGCCTCTACACCTGGTATGACACCTTTGAAGGTGGTTTTTGTGGGTTTGATCCTTGAGGGGTCGATGCCCATTTTGCGCACTATATCCTGATAGAGCAGATTCAGGCTGTTGCCATCGTCCATGAGGACTTGTGTGATGTGAAGTCCGTCGATGATGGGATCGAGGACCAATGCAGTTGAATTGCCATGACGGATACTGGTAGGATGGTACCTTTGATCGAAAGTGATCGGACAAGATTACCATGGGTTGAGTTTTGGGGCGACTGGCTCTATTGTATATACGTCCCTTGGTTCACGCTTCTGCTTTGGAATGTGAGTTGCATATATCGTATTCACCGTTTTCACCTGGGGAGGGAATTTCTTCTGTCCTCCTGTGTTCGGTGATCGGGGCTCCCCGTCGTCGTTGCTTTCAGACCCCTTCCCCTTGTTTTCGGCACCTGACCTGCCGGCTTTTCTGAAGACCCAGCATTCTCTGTTGGTATGATTGGCTGGTGTTCCTGGGGTGCCATGAATTTGGCATGGACGGTCAAGTATGCGGTCCAAACTGGACGAGCCTGAATTGTTTTTGTTGAATGGCTTTTTCTGCTGACCGGACTTGGAGCCACTGAATCCGGCATTGACTGCCGTGTCTTCGACACTATCACCGTTTTTGCGACACTTGTGTTTGTTGCCTCGTGGTTTGTCGTTGCTATCCCTGGCTTTTGATGTGCCAGGATTGCTTGCCGTGTTGTTGCTACGAGCCAACTAGCTATCCTCGCCCGCACAAAAGCGTGTCATGAGTGTTGTGAGGGCTACCATGGACTTTGGCTTTTCTTGGCCGAGATGTCGGGGAAGCCACTCGTCACGGATGTTATGCTTAAAAGCTGCTAGGGCTTCGGCATCCGGACAGTCGACAATTTGGTTCTTTTTAGTTAGGAATCGGGTCCAAAATTTCCTAGCTAACTCTCCGGGCTGTTGGGTTATGTGACTTAGGTCATCAACATCCTGTGGTCGCACATAAGTGACCTGAAAGTTCTCAAGGAATGCGTCTGCCAGGTTCTCCCAACTTCCAATGGAGTTTGTCGACAAGCTATTTAGCCAATGCCGAGCCGGTCCCTTGAGTTTTAGTGGGAGGTACTTGATGGCGTGTAGATCATCTCCGCGGGCCATATGAATATGGAGGAAGAAATCTTCTATACCTACTGTGGGGTCTGTTGTACCATCATATGATTCAATGTTCACGGGTTTAAACCCTTTTGGGAATTCATGATCCATTACTTCATCAGGGAAACATAGGGGGTGTGCGGCGCCTCTATGCTGGGCTACATCTTGACGCAGTTCGAATGAATCTGGTTTGTTGTATTTGGCCTGGTCGGACTTTTTTTAGTGTATCCAGCGTGACGGTCATCACCACGCATTGTGGCGCGCCACCATGGTCCATAGATCGATCTTGACTGTCCTGCTTTGTTTTCCAATACGTCTTGCAGGTCCTTCCTGTAGCCCCCGTCCTTTGTGCTTTTGCTTGTTTGGCGACTCGGTGCGGTCCGGACTTTGGGTTTGTCTGCCGCTTTGTCTCGGCCACGGGGTGGCCGGTCAACCGCATCATGCGCTGGTAGTGTGGGCTTCAACGCCTCCTCCTCGAGTTGAGGTAGCAACCTGCGCTTTGGGTAACTTTTGGTAGGGCGCTCGAGTCCGTATTTCTTGGCAGCCAGGACCTCGGTCCATCTATCAGTTAGCAGATCTTGATCAGCTTGAAGCTGTTGCTGCTTTTTCCTCAGGCTGTTTGCAGTGGCTATAAGCCGGTGCTTGAAGCACTCCTGCTCGACGGGATCCTCAGGCATGATGAATTCTTCATCGCCAAGGCTCATTTCGTCTTTGAAGAGAGGCCTATAATTATCATCCTCTGATTCTCCATCTGTTGCATGTTCCTTGGGGCTATCTTGTCCCTCTTCTTGCCCGTCCTGCTTGAAGCTTGGCTCGGCAGGATTGTTCTCGTCTTCGGCACAGTCCATATTGTTATCATCTCCTGTGCCGGTATTACTATTTTTGCTATGGCGGGGCTTGGAGCGGCCCTATGACGCTGGTGCCTAGATTGCTTCTCCGGTGGATTGTCTTCTGTTGCCTCATCGCCATTGCCTCCTTTGGGGGTGTCCACCATATATATATCATATGATGAGGTGGCTGTCCAGCGCCCGATAGGTGGTGGTTCCTGTTCTTCTCCTGCATCGTCGTCCATAGCGTCGATGTCTTCGGAGTTGAAGTCAAGCACGTCGGTTAAGTCATCGACAGTGGCTATTAAGTGGGTGGTGGGTGGGGAACGAATTTCTTCGTCGTCCGCTTCCCACTCGAGCCGGACATAGTTCGGCCAAGAGTCTCCTGACAAAGAGAGAGACTTTAATGAGTTTAGCACCTCACCCAAGGGCAAGTGCTGAAAGATGTCCGCGGACGTGAACTCCATAACCGGTGCATAATCGGATTTGATAGGCATGGGCATACGTGGTTCGGATCATGTAGCTGGAAACGAGTCCGAGGATCTAATGATTCCGGCCTCATAAGAGGCGGGATCGGTGTTCGACTTTAAGGCCGATGAGTGTGCGTCCTCTGTGGCAGGGTCCATCTACCCGTCCTCGGATGGCGCGATCAGATCCGGATTGATTCCCTGGGCAGCCGCAGGTGCGATCCCTCGAATATTGTCCGATGGCAGATCTAAGTCATGCTTGTCGGGAATGTTCGGCGCACCTGACACGGGCTCGAATCCGTTGAAGATCAAGTCTCCGCGGATGTCGGCAGTGTAGTTCAAGCTTCCAAACTTGACCTGATGGCCAGGGGCGTAGCTATCGATCTGCTCCAGATGGCCAAGCGAATTGGCCCGCAGTACGAAGCCACCGAATACAAAGATCTGTCCGGGAAGGAAAACCTCCCCCTAGACTGCGTCGTTGAAGATGATTGAAGGAGCCATCAAGCCTTATCATGACAGCATAGTGGAACTCTCAATGAAAGCACCAATGTCGGTGTCAAAACCGGCGGATCTCGGGTAGGGGGTCCCGAACTGGGCGTCTAAGGCTAATGGTAACAGGAGGCGGGGGACACGATGTTTACCCAGGTTCGGGCCCTCTCGATGGAGGTAATATGCTACTTCCTGCTTGATTGATCTTGATGATATGAGTATTACAAGAGTTGATCTACCACAAGATCGTAGAGGCTAAACCCTAGAAGCTGGCCTATGATTATGGTTGTTGTTGTCCTACGGACAAAACCCTCCAGTTTATATAAACACTGGAGGGGGCTAGGGTTAGACAGAGTCGGTTATAGAGAAGGAGATCTACATATCCGAATTGCCAAGCTTGCCTTCCACGCAAAGGAGAGTCCCACCCGGACACGGGACGAAGTCTTCAATCTTGTATCTTCATAGTCCAACAGTCCGGCCAAAGTTTATAGTCCGGCTGTCCGAATACCCCCTAATCCAGGACTCCCTCATGGGGTAAGTTAAGAAAGTAACCCCACCGATTTGAGCTAGGCGGTTCTTTCGGTTCAGGGGTATCACGGGCATTTTGCGTGTCAGGATTTCACAGGAGGTGGGAGCTTTCACGCACGTTGTAATTTTGGAATACCAAGGGGTGGGTTGAGATGGATGGAGTTGTCGGAGCACAACGAGACAAAGATATATCTTAAATATTTCGGGGTAACAAGGCACGGGTTGAAATTTCCGGACAAGCCTAACGTGTACTGTACCAAATCAATTCGCACTTCCGTCGATGAAAAAACAAAAAGAAATCAATTCATAGCACACAAGAGAGTCTGTCCCATGTACAGTACCAAATCAATTAGCACTACAAATGTCATTCAAAACTTTGAATTCATGTTATGTTCAAATAAAATATTTTGCTACCTGTATAATGCATGCAACCTACTACTCAAATGAACGTTTTAGTGCATTCCAAATGTATATACTACCATTTCAATATGAAGTAAATATGAATTCGTTTTTCTATTTGAATAACATCTACAATAATGATTGTTGTGAAGTCAAACCATTTGAATTCGTTTCTCTATTTTAATAAGATCTACAATCATCATTATTGTCATGTTAAACCATCATTTGTGTATTCTCTTCACAGCACACCACATGATTACTCTCGAGTTAGATATGAACAATGTGTACTATATGAACTCGAAATCGATGTTTTGAATCCACTTTACGTTGATTTCAAATCATAATACATTTCAAGCTCTAGCTCGATCTTCATAATCTAAACATGTCTCATATGTATAATGTGTTTATCACATAATGTATGGTGCCCCGACCCTACGCCTACAAGTATTTAGATGTGAGTTGCAAACACCACACATTACCACAAATTCAAATAAAACGTGAGGTTGTTCGATATATAGTATTGTTTAGATTGTTCGATATTTAATTGCAAGCTGCAAATGCCACACATTATCACAAATTCAAATAAAATGTGAGATTGTTCGATGTATAGTATGCTTTAGATTGTTCGACATTTAGCTATGAGTTGCAAACGCCATGCATTATCTCATTGTGGTATAACATGTGCAAAACCACAACACGCGTATCACCGCTATATTCATGCATGCATATGTTTATAACACTATGATCTCCTATTCAAATATATGAATCAACTTTCATATCAAATTATGATCTTTGTTAGTCTCTCACCCACACAATCCACTAACCTTTGTAGCTAGCCCGAACTTTCTCTTGTGCATGCACATGCCCTCCTCGCCCTTCCCCTCCCTCAGCTTTCTATCCATCACGCACATTCATTATTTTTCTTTAGCTCGTTCTCCCACAGTCTCCACAACTCCTTTCTGACACACACTGATCGATAAACCTCTCTAGCAATATCTGCTTACAACATACACACGCACCTTCCATCTCCTCCTTTCTGTGTCCATGCCTCGTGTCTCTCATACGGTCCCACACACGTGTAAACTCTTGCCCCTATTTTCATCGATCTCACAACCGCACACTCCTCCCCCTATCTATCTAGTAGCTCGGCCTCTCGCTGTAGGTGTCAAACTCGGCGAAGTCTTGAGTCTTGTATCTTCACGGTCCAACAGTCAGGCTGTCCGGATACCCCTAATCCAGGACTCCCTCAGTAGCCCCTGAACCAGGCTTCAATGACGATGAGTTCGGCGCGCAGTAATGTCTTCGGCATTGCAACGCGGGTTCCATCTCCGAATACTCCTCTGTAGAGATAATTTCCGCACACCTCTGTAGAGAGCATAGCACTTCATAAATCTGGTCTACTGGCACCTTTTCTTCAGTCTGCTCTTACGCCGTGGTCTGGTCCAACACGAATTGGTTTTTATTGGCCTACCTCAATACGTGTTGCGAGGCGGTTTTATTGGCACATCCTGCCAAAGCAGAGATCGTGCTCCCCTCATCGTGGGATTTTCCATCAATACGGGAGCATGCAACCCTATGACGCCTGTTGTTATGACTCCGTGTTTTTAGGCATGTCCCGAGTGGTTACGCTGAGGATGCTTGATATTCACCCCCTTTATAAAGGGGCCGAGGCTTATCCCTCTTTTCCACCACCCTTGCACCTTTTCACATCTTGAGTTCTAACACCCAAAACCCAAGCTCAAGCACCCCGGATCCTCCACCATGTCCGGATCCAATCCTCAAGGCCGGTGGGTGGCCTCCTCGGTCACAGAGGAGGACATTGTGGAGCTTAGGGAGGTCGGATATCTCAACGCCTACATCAAGCACAGGCTTCATGCTCCAGGGCAGGTCATCCCTACTCCCGAGCCCAACGAGAGCGTCGTATTTGTTTCTCACTTCCTCCGCGGCTTGGGCTTCACCCTTGACCCCTTTGTGAGAGGGATCATGTTCTATTACGGGTTAGATTTTCACGATCTAGCTCCGGACGCTATCCTCCATATCTCGTCGTTCATCATTGTGTGCGAAGATTTTTTCCATGTCACTCCACACTTCGGCTTATGGCTCAAGACCTTCAATTTGAAGCCGAAGATGACTGAGGGGCGACACACGAAGTGCGGAGGTGCTGTGATAAGCAGGAATGCCGGCGCCCCATGGCCAGAGGCTCCTTCCCAGAGGTGTCCGATCTATGGCAGCGGAGGTGGTTTTACATCACGGCTCCCAGAGGCACAAAGTGGGTGGCTGCCCCCCACTTCCGTTCGGGCCCTTCTTCTCATCATGGATCAATATAGGATGGGATTGGGGATCTGCTAGTGATGTACCAACATTGCAGAGCCATATCCGGGAGCTTCTTGAGAGGGACATTAGGCTCGTCAGCATAATTCAGGTAATGCTAATCCGACGCATGTTGCCGTGCAAACGCTGGCCTCTCCGGATGTGGGAGTTCAATCCGGAGGGTCCGCGGACTATTCTGCACTTCTTCGGTCTGACACTCGAAGGGATGTGTAAATTATTCTTCGGACCACAAGTAAAGTGTCCGGATACCACCGAGGATGCGGGCCCGAGCTGCAATCGCCCCGATACCCAAGTAACCCAGAAACCGAACACTTCGTCTATTTTTGTCAAAGTCATTATTCTGAAAATCCTCCGTGGCTAGGAATGACTCAGCAAGGCGGAGAGAATCAGGTGTATAATGGGCTTTATTTTCTACTTTTATATTATTTTTGGGACTAACCTATTAACCGGAGGCCCAGCCCAGAATTGATGTTTTTTGCCTATTTCAGTATTTCGAAGAAACAGAATATCAAACGGAGTCCAAACGGAATGAAACCTTCGGGAACGTGATCTTCTCACGGAACATGATCCAGGAGACTAGCACCCTACTCCAAGAAGCACCAGAGGCGGTCACGAGGGTGGAGGGCGCCCCACCCGGGTGCGCCCCCTACCTCGTGGCCCCCCTGACGCTCCACCGACGTACTCCTTCCTCCTATATATACCTACGTACCCCCAATAGACCAGAGGGGAGCCAAAAACCTAATTCCACCGCCGTACCTTCCTATATCCACGAGATCCCATCTTTGGGCCTGTTCCGAAGCTCCACCGGAGGGGGCATCTACCATAGAGGGCTTCTACATCAACACCATAGCCCCTCCGATGAAGTTTGAGTAGTTTAATTCATACCTTCGGGTATAGCTAGTAGTTAGATGACTTCTTGTCTCTTTTTGGATCTCAATACAATATTCTCCCCCTCTCTCGTGGAGATCTATTCGATGTAATCTTCTTTTTGCGGTATGTTTGTTTAGACCGATGAATTGTGGGTTTATGATCCAGCTTATCTATGAATAATATTTGAATCTTCTCTGAATTCTTTTATGTATGATTGAGTTATCTTTGCAAGTCTCTTCGAATTATCCATTTGGTTTGGCCAACTAGATTGGTAATTCTTGCAATGGGAGAAGTGCATGGCTTTGGGTTCAATCTTGCGGTGTCCTTACCCAGTGACAGAAAGGGTTCCAAGGCACGTATTGTATTGTTGCCATCGAGGATAACAAGATGGGGTATTTATCATATTGCATGAATTTATTCCTCTACATCATGTCATCTTGCTTAAGGCGTTACTCTGTTTTTAACTTAATACTCTAGATGCATGCTGGATAGCGGTCGATGAGTGAAGTAATAGTAGTAGATGCAGAATCGTTTCGGTCTACTTGCCTCGAACGTGATGCCTATATACATGATCATACCTAGATAACCTCATAACTATGCTCAATTCTATCAATTGCTCAACAGTAATTTGTTCACCCACCGTAGAATACTTATGCTCTTGAGAGAAGCCACTAGTGAAACCTATGGCCCCCGGGTCTATTCTCATCATATCAATCTCCATCACTTTATTTACTTGCTTTGCTTTTAATTTTTACTTTGCATCTTTATACCAAAAATACCAAAAATATTATCTCTATCACATCTCACTCTCATAAGTGATCGTGAAGGGATTGACAACCCCTAATCCCGTTGGTTGCGAGTAGCTATCATTTTGTGCAGGTACGAGGGACATGCGCGTGACCTCCTACTGGATTGATACCTTGGTTCTCAAAAACTGAGGGAAATACTTGCGCTACTGTGCTGCATCATCCTCTTCTCATCGGGGAAAACCAACGCAAGCTCAAGACGTAGCAAGAAGTATTTCTGGCGCCATTGCCGGGGAGGCCTACGCAAAAGTCAACATACGAAATACCCATCACAATCCCTATCTCTCGCATTACATTATTTTCCATTTGCGTAGGCCTCCCCGGCAACGGCGCCAGAAATCCTGCTTGCTATGTCTTGAGCTTGCGTTGGTTTCCCTGAAGAGGAGAGGATGATGCAGCACAGTAGCGTAAGTATTTCCCTCGGTTTTTGAGAACCAAGGTATCAATCCAGTAGGAGGTCACGCGCAAGTCTCTCGTACCTGCACAAAACGATAGCTACTCGCAACCAACGCGATTAGGGGTTATCAATCCCTTCACGGTCACTTACGAGAGTGAGATCTGATAGAGATAATATTTTTGGTATATTTCGCATAAAGATGCAAAGTAAAAAGTAAAAGCAAAGCAAGTAAATAAAGTGATGGAGATTGATATGATGAGAATAGACCCGGGGCCATAGGTTTCACTAATGGCTTCTCTCAAGAGCATACGTATTCTACGGTGGGTGAACAAATTACTGTTGAGCAATTGATAGAATTGAGCATAGTTATGAGGTTATCTAGTTATGATCATGTATATAGGCATCACGTCCGAGACAAGTAGACCGAAACGATTCTGCATCTACTACTATTACTCCACTCATCGACCGCTATCCAGCATGCATCTAGAGTATTAAGTGAAAGGCAGAGTAACGCCTTAAGCAAGATGACATAATGTAGACGAATAAATTCATGCAGTATGATAAATACCCCATCTTGTTATCCTCGATGGCAACAATACAATACGTGCCTTGCAACCCTTTCTATCACTGGGTAAGGACACCGCAAGATTGAACCCAAAGCCATGCACTTCTCCCATTGCAAGAACTACCAATCTAGTTGGCCAAACCAAACGGATAATTCGAAGAGACTTGCAAAGATAACTCAATCATACATAAAAGAATCCAGAGAAGATTCAAATATTATTCATAGATAAGCTGGATCATAAACCCACAATTCATCGATCTCAACAAACACACCGCAAAAAGAAGATTACATCGAATAGATCTCCACGAGAGAGGGGGAGAACATTGTATTGAGATATAAAAAGAGAGAAGAAGCCATCTAGCTACTAGCTATGGACCCGAAGGTCTGAAGTAAACTACTCACACTTCATCGGAAGGGCAATGGTGTTGGTGTAGAAGCCCTCCGTGGTAGATTCCCCCTCCGGCGGAGCTCCAGAACAGGCCCCAAGATGGGATCTCGTGGATACAGGAAGGTACGGAGGTGGAATTAGGTTTTTGGCTCCCCCTCTGGTCTATTGGGGGTACGTAGGTATATATAGGAGGAAGGAGTACGTCGGTGGAGCATCAGGGGGCCCACAAGGTAGGAGGGCGCGCCCAGGGGGGCGCCCTCCACCCTCGTGACCGCCTCTGGTGCTTCTTGGAGTAGGGTCCAAGTCTCCCGGATCACGTTTGGTGAGAAGATCACGTTCCCGAAGTTTTCATTCCGTTTGGACTCCATTTGATATTCTGTTTCTTCGAAATACTGGAATAGGCAAAAAAACAGCAATTCTGGGCTGGGCCTCCGGTTAATAGGTTAGTCCCAAAAATAATAAAAAATTGGAAAATAAAGCCCATTATAGTCCAAAACAATAGATAAATTAGCATGGAGCAATCAAAAATTATAGATACGTTGGAGACATGTCAGGCGCCACTTCCCGAAGGCTCGCCAAGTCCCGCCATAGCCAAGATGCTTGGCCGTGTGCTAAGTAAAGTGCCCTCAAGGAAAGACGAAGGGAAGAACAGAGAAGCAGAACTTCACACATTGTGCCATCCAAACCGGGGGAATTGCTACCTCCCCAAAGGAGGATAGTCGGGGAGGGGAATCTAAGGCCTCCTCCCCTCGCGGGAAGAAGAGGGCCGCCTCCGAAGACTTGGAGACGGAGGTACCCAGACAAGGGAAGAAAGCTTCACCACGGGACCCTACCCCGAAGGACGTCCTCACCGCGCCATGCCCGCCAATGGGCCAGCCCTCAGCCAAGCCGTAAGTTAATCATAAATACGAAGGTATGGCTTCCTTCTCCGAGAACAATAACCAGGATCCATTCTTTGCAGTCCGACTAGCAGCTCTTCTCGACAGAGTTCGTCTTCAGGGGATCTCCTTCCGGAGATGATGGAGATGAGACCCCACCAACCTCTCTGCCTTATGAGGCGGGCGACCCCGAGGTGTCGTCATGGAGGAGTCCAGATCTGCCGAAGCCAGAAGCTAATACTTCGGCCGCCCTAAGCCCGGAGCGTTCGGCTCCCACGGGGGCGATAAGAAGGGTCCGACACAATTCAGCGTCCGGCCGGACACACTGACGGGCCTTCTGGAGCGAGCTGCTCTCTTGGAGGAGCACCATTCATTAATGAGCACGGTGCTCGAGAATATTTCATCCGCCACAAGTAGCTTGAATGAAGCCTTTACGAGCCTGCTCAGAGGCTTTGAGGTATGTAATGAAAAATACATAATTTTTGGCTGTGACGTACGGGCTAGGTGTGCTCCATATGGATAGTAGCCCCTGAGACTCTGGTTGTCCGCCCTAGGCGGCAAACAGAGGATCATATTGTGTAAGTAATGATCGCGCTGTATTTATGTGCAGGTGTCTAAGGATCCAGCAGCCAACCGGTCCGTTGAAGTTGCCGAACTAAGGAGGTGGATTGGAGCTATTGATGCCGATATCACACTGGTGAACGAGCGGCTTAATGAGTCACAAGGTATGTGCTCTGCTTTCCTTATTATTTTTTGTAGGAAAAACTGAGAGGAGCATAATGCTAATGTTATATGTTTGGACTGCAGACGGTGCTGCTGCCGTGGAAGCCCTGAGGGCGGAACTTTCCCTGGCCAAGGAACAGGCTCGGGCGAGCAATGCGGCTGCCCTAAAGGCGGCTGAAGAGTTGAGAGCCGAACAGGCTGCTCGTCGCTGGAGCGAAGACAAAATAGCTGTGGAGCTAGAGAACGCCGCCAACCGGTATGAGTTTCTTGAAAAAGAAAATCAGGCGAATAAGGCTGACCTGAAGAAGGCCCTTGATGCGGCCAAGGAGACGCGTTCCAACAATAGGGATGCGCGGGAGGAGCTTCGACAGGCCGGAGAAATCGCGGCTGGAAACCCCTATTTGTTGCGGATGAAGTTTTGAGATCAAAAGTACGCTCCTATGGATCGATGCTGGAGTCCTGCAGACGCCTATGCGGATTTGGCAAAGAGTGCGGCTGATGTGGCAAAGTTTTTTGAGGATAAAAAAGATGATGAAGTGGAAAAGCTGTTCTGGTCGCAGTTCAGCGCTCCAACGCGGACATTGCCTTTGAGTGAGAGGATGGCTGCTGTGACCGAGATCCACAGGTTGTCCTGTCTTGCAATGCGGTCTGTAATGGACCATCTATGGCTGAAGAGGCCTAAGCCGGACAGTTATTTTGGTTTAGTGCAACAATTCCTTGGTGCCGTATCGCGGATCGATGCCATGAAGAGGTCGGCGTGCATAGAGGGTGCACGGATGGCTCTTACCCGTGTTAAAGCATATTGGAGAGATATGGAGGCCACCGTCGTGGCGACCCAGAATCCGGCGGGGGGCCAGGATCCGGCCGAGCACATCCTGGAGCAGGTAGCAGAAGGTGCTCGCTTAATAGAGGCTCAGTGCTCGAAAAATGTCATGTTCGAGTGACAAATCGTGTCATTGTAAAGACAATGTTATTTTTATTATGGAGGCTATATTTATACTTTTCGCCCGAAAGTGTTGTTGTGCCTACATATATATATATATATATATATTCCATATATATATGTGTGTGTGTGTGTGTGTGTGCAATTCTGAAAGTTAGCAGTCGTTGGCTTCAGCCCCCATGCATATAATGCGGGGGTGTTCACGAAAATATGCGTAATCACACTTGATCCAATGTCTTGGTCCATTAAGGAGGTGATCGCACCTCGAACAAGGCAACCGAACTATATAGCTTTAACACTTAAACTTAGCCATAGGAGTTTGATGGTGGGGCTACTATGTTGCCCCTTGTACCTTTGCGTGCATCCGAATCCGGGCGCGTGTGTACATGACCGGTAAGCGGTCCTTCGTTAATGCGGAGGAACCCTGAAGGTTCCGATGAGTCTTCGAGTGGTTAAATAGTCTCTCGCTATAACATGACAATCAGTTTTTGGCTTTCTGTACTGAGGTGCTAATCCGGAATAACCAGGGCACAATCGCAGTAGTTCTCCTTTGGCCGCCTTAGCCGAGAAGAACGAAATGTAAGGCAGCGAACCCAGGAGCCGAGCAAACCCAACATTTAACCGAAGACATGATTCGGAACTGATGCATATAAGGCCAAACTCGCGGCGCCAAACACTCCCGAAGGTATTCGGACTTTATAACGTATACTGGGCTGAGTAATGCCCCTTATTATGAACCCTGTATTCCCAGGTACGTGCATTAGTCTGTCGTGGCGAAATGCCAATAACGGTAGTATCCTCTGCGGGTGTAGTACCCATGGGATGTGTAAGCAATGAGAGACAATAAAGACGGTTTACACAGGGGCTTAATCTAAAGAGAAACCTTTGAGCGGGGCCCTACTGCACATCTGCGCCCTTGTCCCCGTTGTGCCGTGTCCTGGGAGGGTGTCGCACGAATGGTGTCTGTAAAAAGAAAAACTCATGTAGAAGAGTATGACATAAGCGTGCGAAAAGTTGGCTATCACTAATGGATAGTAAAAGTGTAAGACATTGGCCTGTTAATAAGGTTAGGCCAAGAATTGGGCTTTATTAATTATCTATAGCCCCTGGTGTCCTCTATGGGATTACATGTGTGGAGCCTAGATCAGGTTGATCTGGGTTGCTGGACTCGTCTAACCGTGTCCGTGGTCTTAACGACCAATCATGCTTTCTGGTATTAGAGGCCACTTAGAGTCCAGTTGCTAAAGTCGTCGCGTATTCCTCCGCACGTAAGGAACGCTTTGTACTTCCGTTAATGGTGATGACGCCGCGTGGACCGGGCATCTTGAGTTATAGTAGGCGTAGTGCCGTACTGTGTTGAAGCGGGCAAAGGCCATTCTCCCGAGAAATGCGTGATAACCACTTTGGAGGGGGGTGATGGCGAAGATTAGTTTTTCGCTTCTGAAGTTGCCTGGGGAGCCGAATATCACCTCTAGTACGAGGGAGCCCCTGCAGTGGGCTTCGATGCCTGGTATGACCCCTTCAAAGGTGGTGTTACTCTTGTTGATTCTGGATGGGTCTATCCCCATCCTGCGGACAGTGTCCTGGCATATTAGATTAAGACTACTGCCGTCGTCCATGAGGACATGAGTAAGATGGTATCCGTCGATTATTGGGTCGAGCACCTAGGCAGCTGATCCTCCATGCCGAATACTAGTCGAGTAGTCCTTGTGATCGAAAGTGATCGGGTAAGCCGACCAGTGGTTAAGTTTGGGTGCAACGGGCTCTATAGCGCATGCGTCTTTGAGCGTGCATTCGCGCCTTCTCGTGGATATGTGAGTTGCGTGGATCATGTTTACTGTTTCTACCTCTGGTGGGAATTTTGTCTGTCCCCCAGTGTTCGGCTGGTGAGGCTCATCCTCGTATTCACTTGGTGTTTCCCTTCCCTTGTGTTCGGCATTTAATTTGTCGGCCTGCTTGAAGACCCAGCATTCTCTGTGAGTGTGGTTCGCAGGTTTTTCGGGGATGCCATGAATTTGGCACAGTCTGTCCAGGACTTTGTTTAGGCCTGACGGTCCCTCTTTGTTGCCTTTAAATGGCTTCTTTTGTTGACCGGGTCGAGAGCCCCTGAATCCGGCGTTGACCGTTGTGTTGTCTGGACTTTCTTCCTTGTTTCGACGTTTGGTTTTATTGCGCCATGGCTTCCCGTTGCCATCCCTGATTTCGGAAGTACTTGGGTCGCTGGTGCCTTTACGGGCCAACCAGCTATCTTCGCCTGCGCAAAAATGGGTCATAAGGCTTGTTATGGCTGCCATTGTCCTCGGCTTTTCTTGGCCGAGGTGTGTGGCGAGCCATTCGTCCCGGATGCTGTGCTTGAAGGCCGTTAGGGCTTCGGCATCCGGACAATTGATAATTTGATTCTTCTTAGTGAGGAATTTGTTCCAAAGCTTGCGGGCGGACTCTTCGGGCTGTTGAATTATGTGACATAAATCGTCCGCATCCGGAGGCCGGACGTAGGTCCCTTGAAAATTGGCCCTAAAAGCATCCTCGAGTTCCTCCCAACTTCCAATTGTATTTTCGGGGAGGCTTTTCAACCAGTGTCGAGCTAGTCCCTTGAACTTGAGGGGAAGGTATTTGATGGCATGGAGGCCGTCCCCACGAGCCATGTGGATATGCAAGATAAATTCCTCAATCCAAACCCCGGGGTCTGTCGTTCCGTCGTATGCCTCTATGTTCACAGGTTTAAAACCCTATGGAAATTCATGGTCCAGCACCTCTTTGGTGAAGCACAACGGGTGAGCAGCCCCTCTGTATCTGGACGTGTTGTGGCATGCCGTCGGCTGTTGTTTTGTCCGGTGCTGATTCCGAGCTCGTATCCGATCGGTATGATCGTTTTGGTGACCATAGAATTGCGTCGGGGTGTGTCCTTTAGGTCCATAGATGGACCTAGCCGCACCAGCCTTTTTATCCAGCAGCTCACGTAAATCGTGTGCGGCGTCGGTAGCCGCTCTATTGTGGTTACGAAGTGGTTTGTCCCGCTTCCTGGCCGTATTGTTTTTGGTGGAACGGCCTCATCATCGAATTCTGGCAGTAGCTTGCGTTTTGGATAGCTTTTTGTGTGGCGCTCGTCGCTGTACTTTTCTTCAGTGTCTAGCACTTTATTCCATCTGCGATTGAGCGTTTCCTGTGCGGCCTCAAGCCTTTGCTTCTACTTCTTTAGAATTCTCGCAGTGGCCATAAGCCTTCTGTAGAGTTTATATCATTCCAAACGTGTTTCTGGGATGATGAGTGCATCGCCATTCGGACTGTGCTCTTGTCCCGGGGCGGTTTGATGAGTTCGTCCCTCGGGATCATTGTGATCGGGCGTCTGCTCCGAGCTATGTTTGGCGTGACCTGGCTCATCCTGCTCCATTGCTGGGTCCATATGGTCGTTGTTTCCTTCGGATTTGACTGGGGTGTCGATCTTTCTAGCGTTGTTATCGCTATTTTTACTGTTACTAGACTTGGAGCGGCGTCTGCGCTGTTGTTTTGGCTTTTGTCCGGGGGTTTTATCCTCTAGTTTGTCACCGTCCTCCTCCTTAGGCGTATCCACCATGTATATATTGTATGATGAGGTGGTAGTCCAGCGCCTCATTGGTTCTAAATCGTCTCCTGTGCCAACGTCCATACCGTCGGTATCATCGGAGTGGAAGTCAAGCATGTCTGATACATCGTCGATAGTGGCTATGAAGTGGGTGGTGGGTGGGCAACGGATTTCTTCGTCACCTTCTTCCCCCTTGAGCCGGACATAGTTCGGCCAAGAGTCTCTTGACAAAGAGAGAGACTTTAATGAGTTCAGCATGTCGCCAAAGGGCGAGTACTGGAAGATATCCGCAGCGGTGAACTCCATTACCGGAGCCCAACCAGGTTCGGCGGGCTCGAGAGTGCGCGGACTGGAACCTACACCCGGATACGAGTCCGGGGGTCCAGTATCACAGGCTTCCTTGGGGGTGAAGTCTGTGTTCGGCTCTACCGCCAATGGGTGCGAGGCCTCCGGGGCGGGGTCCATCCACCCGTCCTCAGGCAATGCAATCTGCCCCGGATTTAGGTCCGGGGCTCCTCCAGGGGCGATATCTCGAGCATTGTCCAACAGCAGGTCTAAGCTGTGCTCATCGTGACTGTCCAGCACTCCTGGCATAGGCCCGAATCCGTTGAAGATCAAGTCTCCATGGATATTGGTCGTGTAGTTTAGATTTCCAAACCTGACCTGATGGCCAGGGGCGTAGCTGTCGATCTGCTCCAGATGGCCAATCGAATTGGCCCGCAGTGCGAGGCCACCGAACACGAGGACCTGTCCGGGGAGAAAAGTCTCACCCTGGACCATGTTGTTGTTGATAATTGAAGGAGCCATCAAGCCTTCCAGCGACGACACAAAGGAACTCTCAATGAAAGCACCAATGTCGGTGTCAAAACCGTCGGTTCTCGGGTAGGGTGTCCCGATTTGTGCTTCTAATGCTAATGGTAGCAGGAGGCAAGGGACACGATGTTTTACCCAGGTTCGGGCCCTCTCGATGGAGGTAAAACCCTACTTCCTACTTGATTGATATTGATGATATGAGTGTTACAAGAGTTGATCTACCGCGAGATCGTAGAGGCTAAACCCTAGAAGCTAGCCTATGATGATTATGATTCTGTATCTAAGGACTAAACCCTCCGGTTTATATAGATACCGGAGGGTTCTAGGGTTTACATGGAGTCGGTTACAAAGAAGAAAATATAATATTTGGATCGCCAAGCTTGTCTTCCACGCAATGGAGAGTCCCATCCGGACACGGGACAAAGTCTTGAGTCTTGTATCTTCATGGTCCAACAGTCCGGCCAAAGTATATAGTTCGGCTGTCCGGATACCCCTAATCCAGCACTCCCTCACTCGCACCACCTCCTAGCTCCATTCTCTCTGTCTATCCGTCTCGCTGGGCCTTATTTGCCTCTAACAAATGGATGTACACCGACCGATCTCCCGCTATACATATAGCTAGCTAGGTCCTTATAACTCATTTTCCCCACGCGTCGATCGATCTACCTCATTAGTTATGTCTCTCCCTTCCTCCGACAAACAACAATTGATCTACCAATCTAGTTAGGTTTTCCTACCAGACACATGGTTCCCCTTCATCATCCATGCAAGTGTCCCGACAGATCTATCACACATAGGCACACACAGAAACACATCCCCACTCTTATTGATAATATTGCAGTTCTCCCCTTAGTTTGTCTAGTAGGCCTCTCCCACCATCTTCGAGAAGCAAATCCATCACCCGTCCAGCACTCTACCCCTCTTCCTCCCTCTCTCTCCTCTCTCTCCCTCTGTCCCATCCTATTTACCATCCTTCAGTTATGTATGGATGTCGACCAATCTCCCTCAAGACATAGTTGGGTATCTCCTTCTCAACACATATACTAGTCGTTCTACCTCTCTAGTTAGGCCTCTGTGTCCCCCTCCCCCTCCCCCCCACACACCGATACATCAAGCGCTCTAGTCATGTCTCCCTGCCACACACAAACTTGCCATGTGCCCTCTGACGTTCCGGTAGGTCAGTCGCCCTATATATTTGACTTGCACACACATAATTTTGATGGCTCTCTTCATCGATCTCTCACCCACCCACTTGATCATTTCTTTGACTCTATCGATATCTATGACCCCTCCCTCTCTTCTCGTGGATCACCCCCTCTTCAGTGGTGGCTCCAGGAATTTGCAATCGGGTATTCATGTGTATTCATTTTGCCAAAATCATTGCTGTTTTCGAAAATTGTCACTCTTTTGCCAAAATCAACATTGTTTTGTAAAAATCATGGGTATTCACATGAAGAACCAAGAATACCACTACCGCCGCCCCTGCCCCTCTATATACGATATGGATAGGCATCTATTTCACACACATTGCATGCAAAGTTTTGTTTGAGATGTCATCGACACATATTCCCACAAATACATTCACGAAATCACACCCCCCCAAACAAAAAACACTCACGAACGCACACACCATCTGTCTAGGTTTGTACCTATCTCTCACACACCCAAGTAGGTGGGGGACATGCACGAAGAGAAGAGGTGCACACATGGCGCACGTACTCCCGTCTCTTTCCCAACCACACCCGTGCGGGTACACGGTGGAGCTCATTTCTATACGAAAAGGCAGCCCAAGTGGTAATTTGACATGTGTACTGGTTGTCCACTTGATGGAGGATCGGCTACCACGGGTGAACAAACAAATTGCAACTTGACGCGTTATGTTAAAAAAGAGGCAAACCATGTGGGGCCTACGTTAGAGGCAAGGCTCTATACACTTGAGTAATTCTGATGTGTCCCATCAACTCACAGAACGAGGAGAAGCTTGCTTAGTACGCTGTCTCGCCCGCCCAGGCACGGTGGCTTGCAGGATGAGGTGAAGATTGCTTACTAGTACGCCTTACGCCCGCTCCCTCGCCCACGCGCGTGGTGGCTCGCAGGACGAGGAGAAAATTTGCTACTCCCTCCGTTTACTCCTCGTCCCTACCTTGGTTAGAGAGATTATCATATTGTTTTGAATATATTTCCTTTAGTACTCCCTCCATTTACTTATAGAAGGTCACTATAAAAAATACATTTTGCATATAGACGTATATAGATGTATTTTAGAGTGTAGATTCACTCATTTTGCTCCGTATGTAGTCCATGTTGAAACAGACATAATAGTACGCACTCTCCCTCGCCCCTTGACCCTCGCCCACGTGGTGGACGTGCAACAATTCATTCGGTCTCATATAGCCAGAACGATATATACTACAGTACCATTATTGCTCGACTTCTCGAAGAGGCGAAGAGCCAATCGCAAGGTTAATATTTTGGAGGTGCCAAGTGCAAGGTTTATAGGAGAACGAGTAGTAGGTGTCGCATCATTTATAAATAAAGTTTTTTTCTTCAATTGCACGTACCGAATATAAATAGGTTCACATGGAGAGAAAAGGAAACCGCTCCACTATATACATAGGCAGGACGAGCCTACACGGTTGCTTGCTGGGGTTGCTTTCTTCACACTGTCTCGCACAAAACGACTATGGCCACATCTTTAACATCCCGACGGATCACGTCTACAGGGGGAAGGGGTGGATGCTTAGTGTAGATGCGGTCACCGTCGCCAACGGCGAAAACCCACTTTCGGCACGTCCCGATCAGGGGTCCCCTCCGTTCTCTCTCACAAAGCCGGTGAGGTTGCCTTCGTCCCTTGCTCACTGCTGCGACATGGGTAGTTTCCACCTCCCGCCGCCCTCCTCTAGGTTGAGCTACGTCCCGACATCCCTCAGGTATAACTCCCTTTACAGCCGGCTTGCACCACTGCTCCAGCTGCCCACATCACTCCATGTGGATATTTCTCTACTTCTTTTCCCCGCACATACCTCTACTAGCTTCTACGTACTGTATTTGTGAAGAGTTTATGTCTCATTAACTAGTCCTAGTAATCTTGTTCTAATCATGCTTCTTCAATTTCTTTGCAACAGGGATGCTCGTCTCGATTTTGGTGAAACTGCACAAAATGATCCGATGGTGAAAGGGTTGCAAACTTCATTTCTTTGGAAGCTCCAACGTTGCAAGCAAATTAAAGCCTGGTTAGGGTTTAGGGTTCAAGGGCGAGGGACTGCATGGATCATTTTTTTCTTTAGCTGTCTCTGTTCCAAAATAAGTGTCAACTTTAGTAGTAGTATAACTTTGTACTAAAGTTTGCATAAAGTTGAGACACTTGTTTTGGAATAGAGGGAGTACATATTGGCTATGATGTGTCAATCATTGAGATGCTATAACATGCATGTTCGTCTCCTTTGTACAAATTTATCTCCCTGATAAATTACAGTACATACTATACTAGTACTATGTAAAGAGTTAGGTGTCGCATGGTGTCTAGAAAATATGGTGATCATTGAGCCTGCGTGTTTTCACTGCTCTCGCACTCCTCCACTGTAAGAATGGAAAAAATTGTAATCTATTAGTACCTCCTTTCACCGAAAGCGTGGGACATCCAGCAGTCCTACCACCTCAGTAATAATGACCAATGAGCCGTCAAATCACATAGACCCAGCAATAAGTTGGACGGACCAAACAACCATCACTCTTGAATCCGCTTCTCCCTTCAACGTAGGCGCTAGTCAGAGGTCGCATCCGCTCTACCCAGGCATGAATGCGGCACCAATTCTTTGGAGCAGCGCTGAACGTTTTGGGCGGGAAGCATGCTCAGGCGATGGAGGGGCTTTGGGTGGGCCAGGCTGGTCAGGAGCGGGCGTGGCAGCTGTTCGCCTGTCCTGACCGGACGCCCAAACATGAGAGGATGCATGGACTCTCACGGCTAAATTCTACACTACACACCATCTCTCTGTAGGAGTAGGTCGATGTGTCACTCTCTCTAACACGCACACACACACACATAGATTCATAGAATAGAAATATCATGCGAGTGTGAAGCCACAAGAAGTGATTTACAAATGGGTTATGTACAAGAAGAGAAGAGGTGACGAATATATAAATGGAGTATGTACAAGAGGAGAAGAGGTGACGAATATTCCATCAAACCTGGACTGAGGAGTAGTACTCCCTACGTCTAGGTGTTAAGTCATCTTACGAATAAGGATCAACGTTGGTACTAAGGGCATAAGTTTTGTATTGATTTCTAAGCCTTCTCACAACTTTGTCTTCAGCTCCCCTGTAATTTTATTTGTCCAGCTATTAACTTTGATTAAAAAAATGGTGTGGACTAAAAACCCGGATGGACGTAGTAGCCCTCCATTTTTATTTACTCCGCATATTAGATTTGACTGAAGTCATACTTTGTAAAGTTTGACCAAGTTTAGGCCGAACACAGCAAACCATAATTATTGAGAGATGGCAAACTGTACATACTCTCAAACCTTTTCGATAATTGAAATTAAAATTCTTTATTTGTACACACTCTCACACGTTTCCAATAATTTGGCGCATGTGTGGTTGTTTACTTAAGGGAGGGTAGTGTACCGCACGTGAAGGACAGGAAGTGCGACCAGGACGCGTGGATCGTTAGTTCATTGGAAGTAGTAGTTTTCTTCACTGGTACGTTAAATAAAGGGAAAACTCTTCAAAACACTCAAATGATTTGTTGCCTTCTTCAGCCGCTTCCAGCGTCTTCCGATCCCATGCAATCGTGTAGCGCAGAGCGCTCCTGTGTCCCCGGCCTGAAGGTCCCCCACGTGAAGGTAGCTCATGCATACTGACGTCTAGCCGTGTGCGTGGAGTAGAAAGCATCAAATGAGGATTGTATAACACCTCTTCTATACGTTCATTATGGGGTGCTGGTTGCATTTAGTACTAGCAAGCTCGATCGGCACAGCTTGCAGATGAGCGCCGTGCCGCTGGTGTTCCGCGCCGACGTGCCTCTGCTGGTTGCGTTTGCAGAACACCATCGTTGCCAGTTTGATGCGCCTGATGACATCCACTTGTCTTTCCTCTCATAGCACATACCACTCATCCTAGTGTCTTTGACGATGCCAATGCCATGGTCGCTGCGGCCGCCGAAGCATGACATCATAGCATCACAGGAGAAGTCGGGCCGCCGTCACGGCACACCGCCGTCGTCGATGTAGCACTTGAAGCACGTCGTCGAAGCAGCATTGCCCTTGCAACATCATAGAAGCAGCCAAGCCATTGCTGCAGTGTTGCCGCGCTCGTCGAAGTACGGTGTCATGGGATTGCCGCGATAGTTAGAAGCACGCCATCACCGCATCATCGAAGCAGCCAGGCCTTCATTGCAGTGTTGCCGCTGTCATCAAAGCATGACGTCGCAGGATTGCCATGATCGTCATGTCGTCGCCGCAGCCGTCGAAGCAAGAAATTACATCACCATCAAAGCAGCCGACCTGCCATTGCAGCATCGAAACGGCCGACAAAGCACACCAAGACCGTTTGAAGCACGCTGGTCGCCGTGGCTGTCAAACTATGTCGCCGCAACATCATTGAAGCAGTCGAGCCATCGTCAGACCAACACTGCTCGCGGTCATCTCGCCTTGCATCGCCTGTGGCCACGTAAGCAGCAGGCACTTGTCTTTGTCAGTGCTCAAGTCACTGCAGCAACGGCTATCGTCCGACTTCCAAAGATACACCTTGCTGTCGTACACTTGCTAGAAGAGCCCACGAAGACCACTTTCGGTACCATGCCATTGCCACCACAAGTCGGCGACGTGTATGGCTGCAAGTTGCCACGCCTCAATGCACGAAGTTGCCGTCTGGTGGAATTCCGGCCGCCATCGTCTGTCTTTGCAGGTGGGACATAAGTGCTTTAAGGCCCTCCGTTACTGCTACAAGCACTTGGTGCACAACACGCTGTTGCAGCGACAGTGCTTCCAACGAATGATGACGTAGGTGGACGATGGTGTTGCATTGCAGCATGGGAGGCCACGGAGGGTTACTTCCATGGTGGCTAGTTGAGCGGGGATATGCGATGTGATGAACTTGGCGAGCCGCTGACGGTTGTCAGATGGTGTCATTAGGATGATGCTGTGAGGACGGGGATGCAAATGTGTGCATGCAACCGTGAGGTTTGAAAAGAGAAGACGATTTGGGATTTCCACAAAAAAATCTAAGGCCCCGGGCAGGCCAATCGGGAGGCTGGCGAGGCAACGCATCCCACACGGGGATCAGTCGGCTTACGCCTAGCTGTCGCCTAAATAAAGAGTTTCGTTTCATACTTACACAATTTAAAACGATTGTTATGGAGAGAATAAGAAAACCACTCCACTATATATTAGTAGTATACATGAGTACTATATGGACGCAGTTTCATTCACTTAATGCACTTGCCTTTGGGTTTACGACAGGTGGGCCGAAAATGTGGCTGGCCCACCTGTCATACAGCCAAAAGCAGGTGCAGTTAAGGCACCAGAGCTCAGTCCATACTATAGTATATATGTAGTACTATGTAAGCTGGACCCTCAGCGCTAGTTCACTAGGGTTTGCACTCTCCACACACTCGTCGCACTACATATATATATATACACGCTGGAGGCTCAGCGTTCCTTTGCAAGGGTTTGCTATAGTCACAGTCTCTTACCCTCTTCACCAAATCTAAACCAGACTGCATTGTCCTCTTGTCTCTCTGTCCTCCCTCACAGCTGGCGAAGGAGGCGTTCGGATCCCGTAGTACCGGGAAGGGGAGGAGGTGCAGCATTCACTCTATCACCTTCGGCGAGGGAGGCAATCCACTACCGGCTGCGCTGTTCTCTTTCACCCAGTGCCTGTGCGGGAGGGCCACTAACCCCTTCTTCCTCACTGTTGTACGTAGTGTGGGTAGATCCGGCCTCCCGCAAGCACGGCTTGCCACATCCCGACGACCCTAAGGTCTAAGTTTCTTTGAAACCATCATTGCTCTAGCTGCATGCAGATCTTTTTCGATTCTGTAGTCGAATCTAGGTCTTGGTTCAAAGAGGAAATAAGGGTGCGGTTGGGTGGAGCATTAATCTAGGATGTGGTTCAACGAGGAAAGGAGGGAGGGAAAGTAGTATAGACTAGCTATCCAACCGCTTTGTTGGTCGAAAAGGGAAAAAGGGGGTAACCCAGTACACACATCTGTAAGGAACTGATCTCTTTGTTGAGAAGGGAAAGAAACTTGGGGGTCGGGTAGTTTGTGTAGGACTAGATTTGTTGCCCTCACATAGGAAAAAGGTTCAAAGAGAACAATATGGGACCAACGCAGATTTGCTGCTTGGCTACATACTCTCCATCACCCATTTATACGTGTGGACGCACATGGTTCTGGCATATCCCATGTCCCATGTCCCATGTCCCATACAACTATTTTGCTGTTGTTAATCTAAGAATGCCGCTGGAAAATTGAAGCAATGTCACTGTTAAAACTAAATTACATTTTTAATGAATGTTGTTTTAAGAGAATGTCTCTGCTAATATGAATCAATGCAACCGTTTTAGAAATCCTACAATCCTACTTTGTTTTCCGTCAAGATAAGTTAGATGCTTCTTTTTGTCGTCATTTGTTTCATCCTCCTTTATCAGCCAGTAATTGTTTCCTTTAACTTGTTGCTATAGCAAACTTAAATTGTCACCGGCGACTTTGCTTGATTTCAGTGCAACTACACAAAACGAGATTGGATTTCCTATTTGTGTTGGCAGATTCGTAGGTGATCTTGTGTGCGTCATGACAGGTTGGTACTTGCCTTCATCCACATGATCGTGCAGTGTATTTTGAGATGTTGTGCTACTTCTATTGGTATTGTTTTAAATAAATGTTGAATTGAAGCTATTGTATTGCTCTCTTTATACATTAAGTAGTGAACAAAAGTGGTACCAGCCCAGACATGATGCGTGTTGCTTTGCTACAACAAGTTGTGCATCACCCCCTTTATAAGTAAATGGAAGCACATGGTGTTGTTGCGCCCAGTCTCCCCTAGAACTGTTTATGCTTTTTGTTAATCTAATTCCGCTTGTAAAATTAACCAATGCCACTCTCAGAATTAACTACTGAATCTTAGTTCAAAACTGCAACACTTGTTAGGGATTGGTGGAATTACCATTTTTGTAGCCGCATGTTTCATCCTCCTTTATTTGCCAGTAATCGATTCCTTTTTTGCCTCTGTTAAAACAGGGATATTTATTCAACTTGTTGCTATTGCAACATTTTGCTTCACTACGCGAAACACTTATGTTTTAAGAGTGTTTTGTGCAGTTCAACTTGAATGTCACACCGACAACTTTGCTCAATTTTGGTGGAACTGCACAAAAGGAGATCGAGGTTTGTTTCAAGTCTTTCTTGCGAGTTGTTTCAAATCTTGGTCTCATCCCCATGATGGTGTAGTGTGCTTTGAGATGTTGTGCTACTTGTATTGGTACTGTTTTGGATAAATGTTGAATTAAAGCTATTGAACTGCTGTCTTTTACCATTAAGTGAGCAAAAATTGTTCCAACCAAGACATGATGCTTGTTGCTTTCTTACACAACACTCTGCATCACCCCCTTTATAAGTAGATGGAAGCACATGGTGTTGTTGCACCCACTCTCTCCTGGAACTGTTTATGCTTTTTGTTAATCTAATGTCGTTGGTAAAACTAAGAAATGCCACTCTCAGAATTAACTACAGAATCTTAGTTCGGAACTGCAACACTTGTTTGGCATCGGCGGGAGTACCATTTCTGTTAGGGATCGGGCGGAGTACATGCTTAAGAAATGTATTTTTGAGATAATGTCTTTGTTAATATATCAGTTATAGTGTTTTATAGGTGGTACCATCCTGCTTTGTAGTTCTGTCTACATGTTTAACCAAGGTGTTATTAAGATAATGTCTGTTAATAAGAATCAGTCGCATTGTTTTAGGAATGGTACTTTTCTGCTTTGTCATTTTTATCATTTTGAAACAAGGCATTGTTAAGATAATGTCTCCATTAATATGAATGAATCACACTGTTTGAGAATTGCTACTCTCCTGCTTTGTTTCCCATTAAGATAAGGTAGTTGTTTTTCTTCTAGGAGTATAAGTCATCAATCATTATTTCTCAGTAATTTTTCCCTTATACCTATTGATGCATACAGGGATATCAAGGGGATGTCTGGTTCTTGCCTGTGTGAGCCTTGCCAATCAGTTTTATTTTGACTTTAATTTTAGTTGAACTGCACAAAAGGAGCCAATGTGTTTAAGGCAAACTGTTGCATTATTGAGCCCAGTTGGTCTTTCCACTTTGCAGAAAGAAGCAGTCACTGTTTGCGCTACATTACACAAGGAATGATCGAGAAGCTTTACAGAGTATTAGTAGATGCTGGTGACATGACTAGTCTGCTGAGAGCATTGGCAACTCAACAGCACGTGAAGTGCAAAATTCACTCCAGAATTAAAGGTATGACCAAGTTAGATGCCGACGCAGCTGTAATAAACAAAGTCAGTATCGGCCTTCATCCTCATGTTCAAGGCAAAGAGCTCTGTTAACCATAATACTACCTTTAAGAAGGGTAAGAAGAAAGACAAAAAGATAGATGGATGCTTTACTTTTGGTTCAGAGGAACACTGGGAAAACAAGTGCCCAAACAAGTACAAGAAGCCAGGACAGGACTCCAAGTCTATCAATGTCAGTCTAAGCAACAATGATGGGGCATCTGGGTATGGTAATCTGTTTAACGTACTTTCAGTTTGTCAGTCCACCGATTGGTGGGTTGACACTGGGGCCAATATTCATGTGTGTGCTGATGTGTCTTTGTTTTCTTGCAGCATATAAATACAAAATCCACAGGGATGTTCAGCTTGATTTTAGTGGAACTGCATAAAATGTTGAGATGGTTTGTGTCCTCCATAATACTTCATCATGCACAATACATCGAATGGTTCTCTAATCATTCGTCATGACTTTGAGCCACCGGACAATCAGCTGACAAATTGATGAAAAACCCTGCCCGTTCCACAATCATAGGCATTACATATTTTCAATGGTGTTGGGGTTATCTCACGGGCAGGTTTGTGAGATGACAGATGCCACGAGGTGGCTTGAGGTGAGGGAAAGACTGCTCTGGAGATCCGAGGACGGGATTGGACAATTGGCACGTGGTGGTTTACCCAGGTTGGGGGCTCTCCGGAGAGATAATACCCCTAATCCTGCATGTCTGAATATATATGCGATGTACATGTATGGCAGTACAGAGTCACTCCTATAGATGTATTACAGAAGGCAGTAGAGCGCCTCGTGCGTATGTGGGTGTGTGGCATGGGAGCCAAAGGCTCTGGGTGAGCACGCACGTATGTGGCCGAATGGATGGATGGCTAGCTACTTTGCTTGCTAGCTAGCTTGTATGCGTGAGTGAGTGCCCAGGATGGATGGATGGATGGTGACTTTGTAGTGTAGCTTGCTACCTTGGTCAAGTATGTGCCTTCTTGGCCAAGGGAGTGACCTGTTCTCCAAGAAAGTGCCTCCCCTGGGTCACTTTACAAAATAGTGCCCAGGGACAAGTAGCACTGTACATGATGTCACTTATGACGGGTGAATAGTGTACGCTTTATCAGCAATAGTGGTCGTGGTATGGCCCTCTTGTCGGTGTCGCATCGGATGTGATGTCGCGGTTGACTTAGCGTAGCAGGCCGGCTGGAGCAGCCAGACAGGGACCCGGCCGGGCGGCCGGGATGGTGAGTTTGGCCGGGTTGAGAGACTTGGCCGGGTTGAGCAACCCGGCCAAGCGCGAGCTGGATTGAGGGGTGTTGCTGGCCCCAATGTTTTTGAAGCGTCGTTCACCGTCTTGGGCCTACGCGGGGGTCATACCCCCGTCAATAGCCTCCGAGCCTCCGGGCAACTTGGAAAAGTTGTGCAGAGGGTTTTAGCGGGCGTCGATGAAGCTGTAGATGTCGATGACGGCTGGCCGTGGACCGCAGCCGATGCGGCTTGCTTCTGGTGGGGGCGCGCGAGCGCACCCACTAGGTATAGCCTCCGAGTCTCCGGGCAACTTGGAAAAGTTGCACAAAGGGTCTTGTCGTTGTTGAAGAAGCCGACGGTGATGTCGAGGGTGTCGGGCGCGGATGCGGACTCCGCTGGCTGGAGGGCGCAGGCCCCTGCCGGACGCTGACGCGGAGCCCGTCGGCTGAGTGGTGGCACGCGAGCGCACCCACTGGGTGTAGCCTCCGAGCCTTCCGGCAACTTGGGAAAGTTGGGCGGAGGGTCTTCGTTGTTGTTGATGAAGCCGACGGTGACGTCGAGGGTGCTGGGCGCGGACACGGAGTCGACTGGCAGGAGGGCGCGGGGCCCTGCCGGACGCGGACGTGGAGTCCGCCGACTGAGTGGAGGCACACGAGCGCACCCACTGGGTGTAGCCTCCGAGCCTTCGGGCGACTCGAAGAGTCGGCCGGAGGGTCTTGTTATTGATGATGTGGACAGCGGCGATGGAAACATCGGTTGCGGCCGGCATCGGGCCCGCAACATGTGTGTAGCCTCTGAGTCTCCGGGCGAGGAGGGGGTTCCCCACATCGATGATCGTGCAAAAGACAATGTTAGTCCATGCAGATATATCGAATGTTTGCTTTCAGCATTGTAAGTTTTATGCGGAGGGTGCCGACTCGGTTTCGTCTGAGCCCCCTTCAGTCTTTTTCATGTCCCCTCTGCTCTTTGGCTTTGCCTCTTGTTATCTAGACAGTCCGGAGCCGGTCTGTAGCTCTTAGGAAGAGTGGCCGCAGAGTGGAGCATACAATACTCGGACTACAGGAGCGAATTCGACCGAGTAGATACTCATAAGGGAAACGGCCAGGTTGCCTAAGCCATCTTCTCCCGGACATTTTTTGCATGTGGTGACCTCTAGCTTTTGCTCTCGCTTGCCGAGCAGCCGTGCTGCAGTCTGTTGCTGAGAGTGGACCTTCGGTACCGTATGCACTACTAAGCCACCTGCGGGAACGAACATATCGGGCCGAGCGGCCAGCCTCCGGGCTGAGACTAGCTGGCGCTAGGGCGAATAGTAGTGCAAATGTAATAAAGGCGGAGGTGGTCCCCGAGTGTCACTCGGGGTTATCTGGTTTTGTGCGTGGCACGAAAGTATGTGGGTGAGGAGCTCACATTGATTTTCGTGTAGACGAGGTGGGGGTTGTCGATGACAGCTGGCGCCGCTCTGCGCTAGCGCACTGACACACCCACTAGGGTAGCCTTTGAGCCTCCGGGTGCTCGAAGGGGAGTCCCAGCTGGTCGGGTCCGACCGAACGGGCGTTGAGGCGGACTGGCGGCTGGGCCGGCTTGGCGCAGCTGGTGTTGAGGCAGACGAGCGAATGGGTCGGGCCCCCAACCGGCCAGGCGTCGAAGCCGTCAGGCGGACTGGGCGGCCAGACGGTGACGCGGGTAGGTCACGGCTGGAGCAGCCAGACGCATCTCTTTTTTTGTCTTTGTCGGTGGGATAATGCACGGGCGCAGCCGGCCTTAGCGCACACGGGGCGGGAGCCGGCAGGCAGCTGGATCGGAGGCGGAGCCAGATGGCGCAGGCCGGAGGCAGAGCGGCCAGCTGGCATGCGGGCGGTCGGGATGCGGGCAGAGCCGGTGAGGTGAGCCAGCCAGCCGGCGGGTGGCTACGAAGGTGCGAGCGCAAGGCGGAGGGGAGCCGGCCGGGCCAGGTTCACGGAGGAGGCGGAGGCCGGGTCGCGTAGAGGGCGCATGATGTAGGAGCCGGCTTGGCTGGGGTGCGAGCCGGCGCGAGGGAGGCGGCCGAGCACAGTCGGCAAGGGCGCGACCAACAGCGGTGAGGCGATGGGTAGCCGGCCCGCGGAGCCGGCAGGTGGCCGGGTTGGAGAAGGCGGGTGCAGCGAGCGGGGGCCGTCGTGTCACGAACAGGGTGAGCGGAGGACCCGGCATTCGGGTGGGCTGATGGCGCGGACGCGGGGCGAGTCGGAGTGGGCGGCTCGGAGGGCAGAGCAACGTCGGGTCCGACGCGAGCGGAGGCCGGTCGTGTCGTGAGCAGGGCGAGGGGAGGACCCGGCGTTCGGGTGGTACGACCTATCGCAAGCCGGACCGGGGAACCTGGTGCGCGCGGACACTACAAGAAATATGTGAACTAGTGACCTTCTGTCAGTGACCCTTGAAGAATTGGTCATAGATCTATGACCATTTCAGACCAATTGGTCAAAAGCTGTTCTGGGGGCTCCAAACCCTAAACCATTGCGACCCTTTTGGTCAGAAAGGTCGTAATTTCCTTACATGAAATGGTCACAAAGCAAATAGTGCTAGTCCACTGCCTTATTTCTAGTTGTTAACGACCAATATAGATGGTCATAGCCTTGTAGATTGTGGTGGGGTGTGATGACTAGGTGCCATCTCATCAGTTTTGCCTATGTCTCATGTCCATGTGGCAGTTTTTGCCCTAGGTTGTGAAGCAACCTATATTTCTGTTATTCCAAAAATCCCCAAAAAATTCTCATAAATGTTTTGGATCATATCTTCATCAAATATGTCAAAAACATTCCTTTCCTAGTTCAAAAATAATTCGAAAATATTCATTTTCCTATTCTGTTCAGAGCAGCACTTTGTGAAGGAAGTACCACTTTGGCATGTCCAAATGGTATCCATTTTCTACAGTGCTTTCCTATGCCCAAATAAACATCCTCCACCAAATGCGAGCTCAATCCATTCATTATTTTGAGCCCAGCTTCAACATTCGTATTTATGTCCAGTGTGGTACTTCGTAAAGCAAGTACCACCTAGGCTCCTACTTTTGAGGTGAAAATTTGTGAAGACGGTCTTCTTAGTAACTGATCATCCTCACCCAAAACTCACGCCCATTAGCCATGTGCATTTCCCGTACCGCAAATCAAACACTTGGCTGCTTATTCATGTTTGAGCATCGATCGGTCTCCTCGTGAGAATCTTATGTTGTGATTTTCTTCCTAGCACCTACCCGGGGAGTGCCCAACCCACTAGACATGCCTAGGCCGCCCAGAACACATGGCAACGCCACGGTCACGCGGTGACCACGCGACGGGCATGTGAGCTTACGCGCTCTAGTGTTGGGGCCCTCCGCCACCGTCCAAACCTCGATGTCTCGCCATCAAACCATGTATTTTTGATTAAATAGATACTTATTTACCTAAAAATGATTTTTGGAAAAAATAAAGAGCAAACTATGAGGCAACTGCAGTTCAAATTTGACCCGCTTCCAGCTGAATCGACGAGAATTTGTCTTTTTCACCAGAGGTGGATCAAAAATTTTGACACCCAACCATTTTGTCAATTGTGCATTAAATATGGCCTAGTATTTTATCAAATTGATTAGGTCCAACTTTGCAACAAATATATGGTAGGTCCTTCACAAAAAAAAACTCATTTCAAGCACTCGGAAAATGGAAAATGGTTTTTTCGTCCAAAGAAAATGAAAACTTTCTTACGCAACATTGTTTGCCACTCCAATATGCACCCTTGTGCAGAATATGAGATCATTTGAACAAACTATGCCATGAATGTGGCCATAAGATTGATCATTTGGCTTGAAAGCCATTGATCTCCATACGTGATAGCTCGTTTCTGAGAACACTTTTTTAAAATAAATGCCGTATTACAACTTTGTTATTTTTCCTGGGAACTTGGCCACATATAATGACACAATGCGAAGGTTTCCAAATTTTTTGATTTTTTTTGAATTTTTATGCCCGTTTCAAAATGCGGTCAAAATAGCGGGAATGACCGTTCCTAGCTAGTGGTTGAATCTTGGAAAACTTTTGATGTTTCTCTGATTAAATAGATACTTATATACCTAGAAATGATTTTTGGAAAAAATAAAGAGCAAACTATGAGGTAGCTGCAGTTCAAATTTGACCCACTTCCAACTAAATCGATGGAAATTTGTCTTTTTCACCAGAGGTGGGTCAAAACTTTTTACACCCAACCATTTGGTCAATTGTGC
Source organism: Triticum aestivum (assembly GCF_018294505.1). Taxonomy (NCBI): domain Eukaryota; kingdom Viridiplantae; phylum Streptophyta; class Magnoliopsida; order Poales; family Poaceae; genus Triticum; species Triticum aestivum. Next base: position 623,028,005 of record NC_057795.1, read on the forward strand.
ATTAAATATGGCCTAGTATTTTATAAAAATGATTTGGTCCAATTTTGCAATAATCATTTGGTAGGTTCTTCACAAAAAAACCTCATTTGGGGCACTCGAAAAATGGAAAATGGCTCTTTTGTGCAATGGAAGTGAAAACTCCCCAAATCAACATTGTTTGGAATTCCAAGATGCACCCTTGTGCACAATATGAGATCATTTGAACAAACTATGCCATGAATGTGGCCATAAGATTGATCATTTGGCTTGAAAGCCATGAATCTTCACGCATGATAACTCATTTCTAAGAACACTTTTTTAAAATAATTTCCGTATTACAAGTTTATTACTTTTCTTGGAAACTTGGTCACATATAATGACACAATGCGAGGGTTTTCCAATTTTTTGAATTTTTTTGAATTTTTTATACCCGTTTCAAAATGCGGTCAAAACAACGGGCTTGACCGTTCCTAGCTAGTGGTTGAATCTTTGAAAACTTTTGATGTTTATATGATTAAATAGATACTTATGAACCTAGAAATTATTTTTGGAAAAAATAAACAGCAAACTATGAGGCAGCGGCATTTGAAATTTTACCCGCTTCCAGGTAAATCGGCCGAAATTTGTCTTTTTCACCAGAGGTGTATAAAAACTTCTGACAACCAACCATTTTGTCAATTGTGCATTATATATGGTCTAGTATTTTATGAAAATGACCTGGTCCCATTTTGCAACAAATATATGGTAGGTCCTTCACAAAAAAACTCATTTTGGGCACTCAAAAAATAGAAAAATGAATTTTTCCTCCAAAGTAAATGAAAATTTCCTTAGGCAACATTGTTTGCCATTCCAATATGCACCCTTGTGCAAATATTTGGTAGCTTCTTCACAAAAAGAATTCACTTTGGACACTCAAAAAATAAAAAATAAAATGCTGACATGATTTTACACTTTATTTTTATTTGACTTCGACCAATTTTAGATGGTCATAACGTCCAATACTAGACGGTCATAACGTCATACACATGTACTGCTTTCTGATTGGTCCATAGCCATCTCACCTGGATCATGCATCAAGCACCGTTGGATGCTCCTGGATCCAACGGTAGCCCACGCCCCTCACCCGCTCACCCACCTAGCCCTAACACAACCCCCACCTCCCCACGCCCCCACTTCCCCACCTTCCGTCTCGTACCCTTAGCCACCGCCGCCCCCTTTGGCCAAAACCCTAGCCACCGCCCCCGCTCCCGCCCCCGCCCCCGCACCATGGTTGACGGCGAGGAGCCCGAGTCCCCATGCCTCCCCGACGTCAACGGGCTAGAAACCCACCAGAGGAGAGCAGAGTGTCGCTCCTCCTCTATCTCTCTCGATTGCCAGCCCACCACCCCAACCCAGCCGCGGCCGACCTCCATCCTCTCCGCCAACCTCGGCCACAGGTGACCACTCCCCTCCCCTTCTCTCCCACAGTCGGGTCGGACCCTCCTCACTCGCGCCCTAAACCTAGCCGCACCGCACATCCATGGCCAGATCCAGAAGCGGCCAGATCCAGCAGCGGCCATGGTTGGTTGGTTTTGCGCTTCGCAGGCGGACGCGTCCACGGACGAGGTGTACGCGCAGCTCTCGCTGCTCCCCGAGAACGAGGTGCGTGCGTGCCGGCATGCCCATGCGTGGCGGCTCTGTTCGATTCGTTTCACTTTCTGTGGCAGCGTTTTGCTGAGCCTCGGCCTGGTCTGCTGCAGGAGGTGGCCCGGTGGATGCGCGAGTCCACTGAGGACGGGAGCAGCGGCGACGACGGCGAGACCGTCAAGCAGCACTTCGCGAGGATGCCGCACATGTTCTGCAAGACGCTCACCACCTCCAACACCAGCACCCTCGCCCCCGTCTCGCTCTGCGCCAAAGGCACTGCATCGAATTGTCCGCGACGGCGCCCATGGACCGCGCCGACGGGACGGCGCAGCCACGCCATGCCGACCGCGCGGTGAGATCCCGACCACCACCGCTCTTCTACACCTCGGCCTCCACTACCTCAGTTGCTTCTCTGCGTGAATTATGCGGCACTCTGCTGACTGCTCGTGCTTGTGCGAGTTCGTTTACCATCTACGAGTCCTGATTGCTCGACTCTGTTTCCCGTTAAACTCTGCGGATAATTCGTTGCTCGGTTGATTTCGCCTGCTCCTGCTTCCTAGGGAGATGCGAGCTTCGGCGGTGAATCGCGGATCTTTCGGCGCTCCTTTGATTTCCCTTTTTTCTGTCGTGGCGAGTTCAATTGCTGGTGGAAGATCGATCTGTTTCTTGATATTTTCCTTTTACCAAAGTGGCTTCCCTCAATTGTGCTAGACGGACCCTGTGTGTGCCTACCATGATTTCCATGCCCGTCTGTCACTGTCCTCACATGACCTATAACTATAGCAGTAGCTAGCGTCTGTTATTAGGTTTCTTGACAGTTTCTCAAAAATTTGCGCCACTGAAACGGCTTGCTCCATGTGTGCCCATGTGGCTACTAGTGTGATTGTTTTGTATGGTTAGCTGTGGATAAATTGTTCATCACAAAAAGAGAAGAATTGACAAAACAGTTGGATACATTGATGCCTTAGGAATAGAGGACCAGCTTTCAGTTATTAGCATTACAAATGGTATGATCATTCAGGTAGGTGTTTTATTTTAAGCCATGCTCCTCGTAGACTCATGGGTCATGGTGAAGGTGTTGTCACACTCCTCAGATTCGTGTTTCTTATCAGTGTCTGAGTTACTGAATTTGGAGTTCTAGACTGTGTGGAAGATCACTGAAAGAGAACATCTGATGTTTTTTTGCGGGTGAGAACATCTGATGTTGCTAGCCCATGTTCCTAGCTAGCGGTTTGCCCATGTTTTCCACGATCAGTGAATCCAAATTTCTGTTCAGTATTTGTCTGCCATGTGGAATTGATCTGCACCTAGACGTTTGGATTTGTTTCATATGTCAGTTTTATTTTGCTTTTCCTGGTTACCTCATGCTTGCAAAAGAAAACATATAGTACATTCAGTTTGTTAGTACGTCCTGCGGCTCTCCGGGGCTGCTCATCTGTGTGCTCTGCTCCCCTGACTGCTCCACCTCGACTGAAAAAAAACTATATAAAACATTCCCCTTTGTTTTTTGAAAAAAAAACTGTCGCCTATACCTGTGCATTTCCTTTTCCAGCTCTGTACTTGTCTTTTGTTATATTAGACTTGTGCATTTTGATGCAGCTAGATTGACTTTCTTACCATTTCCCTTTCCAGCGTTGTACTTGTCTTTTGTTATATTAGACCTATGCATTTTGGTGTAGTTATACAGCAGTTCTTACCATTTCCCTTTCCAGCTTTGTACTTGTCTTTTGTTATACCTGTCACCCTGATATGTTGATTGATAGTAGCTAATGTTTCCTCCTGGTCTGAGCAAGTGTTCTGGATAATGAGGAATTGGGCATTGTGAACATCACTTTCCGCAAGTCACAGGGTTCTAGGCTGCTACAGGATGCCCTCCTCCTCTCCTCCACCCCCCTGACATGGTGAGCTCCACCCCTCCTTCTACCCCTTGCAGATCTGATATGAAGTGGGAATTAGTTGCAACTGTTAACATAGCAGCATTGTATTGGTTCAGTTTTTATGCATAATTCGATTGTGACTGTGTTGTTTGATACTACTTGCCTCATCTATTTTTCATGTCTTGTGTGAAATATGTACCCTACTAGAAGATGCCACCATCAAGTTAATAATAACACTAATGATCATTTGATTCTAGTCTAAGGATACAAATAACATTAGTTAGGTCCATGGATAGATAGATGAACACACACAGCTAGTAGCCTAGCAGTGTTAGCAAAGGATGTCAGTACAATGTTTATGGCATTCATTTATTGAAGCAAATAGTAACTAACTGTCATGGGCTTTTTATTGTGAAGCTCCATGAACTTTTTTGGTTGATTGGCTGTCCAAGTTCCTGAAGAACAAATCATACAACCATTATCTTGTTGATTGATGCAGTTTCTCACCTTTTTGCTGCTGATGTTTACTTCCTTGCTTGATTCTGGATACTATTAAGTTGAAATAAAATTGTATGAGAAAATGATCACTAAACTAAGGAGGCTTAACCTAGTAATAACTTATTTTACGTTAATAGCCTACAATGTTGTCTTGGAGCTTATTGTCCAAAATAATACCTCTACTTTTTGTGTCCTTCAGGAATGCGTATCCTTTGAGACAACTCAAGCCCCTCCTCCTCTCCTGTACATGAATGTGAGATGCTGCGCATGCAAGATTTGAGCCAAATGGCGTATTGTAATCTTTTTATTGCTGGTTTTTATGTACGATGTCATGAAGATATACGTTTGAAATGTTGCTTTGATAGCAAAATTGTAGTCCTGTGTACATGCTGCTTTGACAGCAAAATTATGAAAATTTCTCAACAATATATATAGGCAAAATTGTATTCCTGTGTACTGCACCTGAAAAGGCTACAACCAACTAATGATGTTGCTGTGGAATTGTTTATTTTATTTTAAATAGCAAAAATAATAATTCTGCAAAAAAGTTATAAAAACCAAAATGAAAAGGCCATCAAAAAACAAAATGAAAAGGCCAAAAAAGAAAGAAATTTACAATAAAAAGTAAAGGTCCCAAAAAAGAAAAGGCTTGCAAAAATTGGGCTTGGCCCATTTAGTTGACCATAAAAAACATAAATCTGTTGGAATTAGTGGGCTCGGCCCATATAAAAGACAGAATTGGACCAGGCTGAATCTTGTGCCACATCAGCTTGCCACGCTGGATGCCTACGTGGCCTGGGGAGGTTGCTAGTGACCAAAGCGCCACAGTAGACGTATTTTGGTCATAAACGTCCACGACCATTCCAGAAGAAAGGTCGCTATAGTCAGTTTACGACCGCCAGCTTTTGACCTTCTATTTTTGGTCACAAAAAGGTCGCAAATGAAAAACCATGACCTTTCAGTGACCAATAGTGGTGGTCACAAGTTGACATATTTCTTGTAGTGGGACAGGGACGGCTGGTGGCCAGCCAGGGTCAGAGGACCCGGCTCGGGGAACCCAGCGCATGATGGAGCCGGAGCGGGGGACCCGGCTGGCGGCGAGCCGGATGGGTGCGGCGATGAGGGACCGCGGCACACGATCGCGCGGCCACCGGGGAGGCGCCCGGGCCGGTCGGGTGTAGAGCCACAACGGGGGCAGCTGGAGATGGTAGAGAAGTGGCACGACACGACTCGAGAGTGGTTGAGGCGCGGCTGGCGGTGACGATGTGGACAGGGCTGCTACACGCGGCGTCGAGGAAGAGAAGGCCATGCAGTGGCCGAGACACAGGAGAGGGTGCGCGCCGGCGTGAGCGTCACATCGGAGCAGAGGTGCCCGGCGTCGAGGAGGCCTTGGACGCCCGACGAGCGCTTGAAGGCAGGAGACTCGGGGGTAGAGCAGCTCGGACGAGGCGGCATGCTCGCTGGCGATGGGCGTAGCAGTAGGGTGGAGCAGGGTGGTGCGGCGGGGTGGGCGGCTCGGGAGGCTGCAGGACAGCTGCGGTGCGGCCCACGGTGGTGCAGGCAGACGGGCGGAGGGGCGGTCGCGCTGGATGATGAGCAGACGCTCGGCCGTTGCCGGTGCTCATGGTGGAGGTGGGGGTGGCAGCTCGAGGACGCAGCAGGAGCAGCTATAGCGAGGCAGTCGACAGAGCCATGGATTTTTTGAAAGTGTACGGGCAAGTGCCCGACTTGTATGTGACTGAATTTTTGTGTAGTATCTGGCTGCATTTTGGGAAGTGTTTGACTTGCATTGACTAACGCGTGGATAGAGTATGAGTGGTGTATGAAAGTGAGCTGGATCAAGTGCAGCGTGGGTACGCAGGTATGAGGATGGGAAGGGAGCGACAGGAGGAAGACGAGCGTGCACCGGCCGGGCTCGGCGACGACACTGAGCAGCGCCGGTGCTGCCCGGACAGCGAGGCACGAGGCAGCCGATGCTCGCAAGGAGCTGGCGAGGCACGTAGTGCAGAGCGTCCGCGAAGAAGAGAGCAAGGCCGACGACGCGGACGCGTCGTCCCGCGCGGCCGCCCCGTGGTGTGTCGATGTCGAGCCCTCGAGCATGGCCGGAGAGACGGCGGCGATGTCGCGGTGGAGATGATGAAGAAGGCAATGCCGATGATGAGGACGCGCCGTCCCGAGTGGCCGCCCCGGGTGCGTGTCGATGTCGAGCCCCCGAGCACTACCGGTGATAGCGCGACGCTGCAGTGATGATGATGAAGATGGTCTCGCCCGGACCGCGGTTCCGCGGCTGCTGTGGTATCATAGTACCCCCCATGGTGGGCGTCAACTGTCGGGGTTATCTCACGGGCGGGTTCGTGAGACGACAGATGCCATGAGGTGGCTTGAAGTGAGGGCAAGACTGCTCTGGAGATCTGGGGACGGGATTGGGCAAACCGCACACGGTGATTTACCCAGGTTTGGGGCTCTCCGGAGAGATAATACCCCTACTCCTGCATGTCTAAATATATATGCGGTGTACATGTATGGCAGTACAGAGTCGCTCCTAGAGTTGTATTATAGAAGGCAGTAGAGCGCCTCGTGCGTATGTGGGTGTGTGGCGTGGGAGCCAAAGGCCCTGGGTGAGCATGCATGTATGTGGCCGAATGGATGGATGGATAGCTAGCTTGCTTGATAGCTAGCTTGTATGCATGAGTGAGTGCCTAGGATGGATGGATGGATGGTGATTTTGTAGTGTGGCTTGCTACCTTGGTCAAGTTTGTGCCTTCTTGGCCAAGGGAGTGACCTGTTCTCCAAGAAGGTGCCTCCCCTGGGTCACTTTACACAATAGTGCCCAGGGACAAGTAGCATTGTACATGATGTCGCGTATGATGAATGAATAGTGTATGCTTTATCAGCAACAGTGGTTGCGGTATGGCCCTCTTGTCGGTGTCGCATCGGATGTGATGTCGCGGTTGACTTCGCGTAGTAGGCCGGCTGGAGCAACCGGACAGGGACCCGGCTGGGCGGCCGGGATAGTGAGTTTGGCCGGGTTGAGGAACTTGGCCGGGTTGAGCAACCCGGCCAAGCGCGTGCCGGATTGAGGGGCGTTGCTGGCCCTGATGTTTTTGAAGCGTCGTTCGCCGTCTTAGGCCTACCCGGGGGTCATCCCCCTATCAAATGGGAAAAGCTTGTCAAAGTTTAATCATTGATGTTAGCAAGAAGACATTATTTTAATATATTGGAATTGGAAAACCTTGTCAAATTTTGCTCATTGATGTTAACCAGAAGGCATGCATTTGATATTTTTTGGTGGGATGCCCTTCATCGTGAGCAGCGTCGATCGTTTTTTCCTATTCCTGTGTTCAGTTTAGAAGTAAATAGTTACTCTGCTGCGATGCATAGTCACATGAATGTTGACTTATGTAAGGTATTTTAAGAGTTTGTTTTGAATGTTGTCTATGTAATGCCAGGCCTTGTGTGTTTGATTGCAAAGTTGAGCTTGGAATGTTGTGGCATGCGGCATCACAAGCTGTTCACCGTGCCTCCTAAGAATAATGCTTCGTATTGTTTTGCATGTTGATCTAATGCCAGTGATTTGCATGTTAAGAAGATCATCCTCTTATGTTGTTTCTGTGCTTAACAAGTTCATCGTCTTATGTTTCATTCATAGCCTATACGACAGGTTGGCTAGGTTAGAGGTGAAACCATATGATCTTCCGACCAACTCATCATCTTAGGGCATGATTGGATCGTCATTTTCCAACCCAACCCGCTTGTAAAACTGATGCTTCTAAATAAAAGCAGATGGTCTCGGGCGAAGCACTTGGTTGGTCGATTTCGACTAGTAAAATATACACTGGTCTCTCAAATTACACGCATAACCCGCCGGTTTTACTTACATACCTGGGGTCCTCGGTTTCATTACGCCTGTATTTTATGCATTGTTTCTGGTGACTTGTAAATTACACTTGTATCTTAATACAGGTATGAAATAAACTAGAGCTCCCAAGCACGGCCTTATCATTTCATGCCGTCTCGGTCTCTCGAAGGTGCTCATAGGTGTCCGATGATCCAAGCTTCCTGAATGAGCAGCGGACGATGTATCAGACCATCCTTAGGGTATGTGAGGCCCTCTTCGCCGTCCTTCGAGTTGTTGTGCTTTCCGTGGTATCGAGCATTGTCAACATGGTCAATGAACATGAGGATTCAGGAGATGACTTTATTTTGACTGGATGATAGTAGGGACCCACTAGGGCCATAGCCGTACGTACGCAAGTGCCTCCTTACTATGTACAACTATATTTTTTTTGCTTCCTCCTGGTTTCTTGATATCACGGTCCCACACGATTGTCAACCTATGTAGTCAATAAACGAGAGAATTGCACAAGGAGCGGCCGACAACTGGGACCAAGCAGCTCAAGCAGTATTTCTGTTTTTCAGGTGTGAGCACTAGAGAGTTTTTCTTGAGCGATGTTTTCGTTGTTGTTTAGAGGAAAGCAGGGTATTAACTGGGCGGGTTGTGGCCCGTCTAGCCCAGGCCAGATATCCAGGCCAGATATTAATATTTTTCAAGATGAAAATGGCTAGCCCAGGTATACTTTTTTTTGAGGAATACCCAGGCAAGGTCAACTTATTATTCTCCGCCCCACTGGGCTGCAAATCTTTCCTAGGAGGGATGCATTAGGCTTAACAGGAAAATGGGCTTTAATAAATAGTAAATGGGATGTAATTATAAAAACTGGCCAGTAACTATAAAAAAAGCACCAAACACGTAATTAGTTTATAAAAAATTATTTTTGGATTTTGAAAATTTTAATTTCATTAATTGTTGCGTGTGCAATGTTTCATTGGATTTTACGTAATACAAATTTATATTGAAATTGTATTTAATCTGACTAGAAATTTCGAGATAAAAATATTTCGGATCCCATCAAAATGTGGGAAATTTTATTGAATTATGTTTTGAACGGTTGGTTGAAATTATTAATCGTTGTCCTAGCTAGATAATGGGTTGTACTTTTAACAAACTGTAAATTGGTTGTTGTAAATTGCATTAGAATTCAAAAATGGGTTGTACATTCTTACAAATCGCAAATGGGCTATAAGTTCTCTGCCACACACTTGTGGGCCTAGTAAGTTGACGCGTCCCCTAAAAAAAGTAAGTTGACGCATATGCAAGGCTTCGTCAACTTATAGTCAACACACGGTTCTAGCAGTAGTGGCCGTTGGATGGATGTCGTGCTTCTTCTTCAATCTCGGATATTATAGCTTCAGCTGCCCAAAAAATGATTCCTCCCCCTGACATCTGGGGTGCACCGTTTCGGAGGATCACCTATGGGTCTACTAAGTTGACGCGTACCAAGGGCTTTGTCAACTTAGTCAATATAAACGATTCTAGCTGCAGTGACCGTACGATGTCCATCCAACGGTCGTCGTGCTTCTTCAACCTCTGGTCTTCTTGCTCCAGCCGCCCAAAGCAACGCCGGTCGTGCCGCCTGCTCCTGCCTCCCGTGGCCAGCTGTGCTGCCGTGGAGGCCTCACCACCCCCTACTACTCCCACCGATGGCCAGGCCATCCCTCCACTCGCCCACACCCCCTGTTAATCTGCGACGACGGCAGCTCCACACCGAAGCCAAACCAATGAACCCTTGTACTCCTCTCCACATGGGCATCCACTGTTGCATCTTCCCCGGCTCCACGTCATCCCCTTACAAGGCCTCGCTGTCATCCACTGCCATTGTGCTCTCGGCGCCGCGTGGTCAACGTGGTCAAGGAACGACTTCCATCGGACGTGGAGTGTACGTGGAGAGGCTGACAGCTGGATCCATTACTGCACACTAGGAAATGCCTCCTTATTACACGCAAAATAATGATTCCTCCACCTGACATCTGGGACGCACCGGAAGGGCCTCTATATTTCACAAAAAAATGTTCCCCCCGCTGACAGGTCGGACCCACCAGCTATATCTCCGCACGCAAGGAAGTGCCTCCTTATTATGCATAAAAAAATGAATACTCCACCTGCTAGCTGGGACCTTGCATAGTGGGAGGCTGACTTGTGGGCCTACTAAGTTCACGAGGATGGAGGGCTTTGTCAACTTAGTCAATATGAGCGATTCTAGCTCCAGTGACCGTACGATGTCCATCCAACGGTCGTAGTGCTTCTTTAACCTCTGGTCTTCTTGCTCCAGCCGCCCAAAGCAGCGTTGGTCGTGCCACCTGCTCCTACCTCCTATGGCCGGTTGTGCTGCCGCGGATGCCTCACCGCCCCCTACTACTCCCACCGCTGGCCAGGCCATCCCGCCACTCACCCACACCCCCTGTTATTCTGCGGCGACAGCAGCCTCACACTGAAGCCGAACCAGTGAACCCTCATACTCCTCTCCGCGCGGGCATCCACTGCCGCGTCTTCCCCGGCTCCGCGTCGTGCCCTTCCTAGGCATCACCATCGTCCACCGCCCTAGTGCTCTCGGTGCGGCGTGGTCAACATGGTCAAGGAACGACTTCCATCGGAAGAGTACTGTACATGTAGAGGCTGACAGCTGGGTCCACGGCCGCAGCAAGGAAGTGCCTCCTTATTACGCGGAAAATTATGATTCCTCCACCTGATAGTAGGGGCCCATCAGACAGGCCACTGTATTTCGCAAAAAAAACGCTTTCCCCCTGACTACTGGGACCCACCAGCTACATCTTCGCACGCAAGGAAGTGCGTCCGGGCAAAAAAAATGATTCGTCCCCTGACTACTGGGACCCACTAGCTACATCTTCGCACGCAAGGAAGTGCCTGACAGTCGGGACCCACCTGGTCGAAGCGTACGTAGTGGTGTCACTCTGATCGCGAACGTGTACGTATATACTGGTCGATGTAGAGGCGTGCACGTGTCATAGTAGATGCGTGCACGTGTCATAGTAGAGGCGCGCACATAGCATGTACACGCACGAACAGCAGCCAGGGTGCAAGCAAGTAAATACATCCAAGTACATACATACGGGCGGGGTCTCAAACGCCTACTCGTGCATACGTACGGCCAGGGCTTGTGTACATGGCTGGGTCGGAATGGAGAAACTGCATCGTCGTCATGTTCATGGGGAGCCAAATGGCTGGGTCAGAACAAAATGCGTCATCGTGTTCATTGGGAGCCAACCGTCTTGGACGGAACAGCCGATGGAAACAAGGCCTGGCAATAATGTAGAACAGAGGAAACAACCTTGTTTTCGACCGACCATGGACGAAATGGGATCATGTTCATCGAGAGGGGTCTGGCATACCCCAAAACGGAGGAAACTGACTTCTGTTGGACCTTCCATGGTCGAAACGGGGTCTTGTTGATCGGGAGGGGTGTGGTGTGCCGCAAAACCGGAGGAAACAGACTTGTGTTGGAGCGCTACGATCGAAACGGGGGTGCTGTTCATCGGGAGGGGTGTGGCGTACCGCAAAACGGGACTCCACGGGATACTGTTCATCTCCACCGTCGACCTCCTCCAGCCTCCACGGGCTACTGCTCATCCACCATCGACCTCCTCCAGCCTCCACCTTCGACTGTTCATCCATGGGCTCTTGTTCATCCAGCCTCCACCGTGCGCTCCTCCACCAGCTACTGTTCAACCAGCCCTCTCCATGGGGTCTGTTCAACCACCCCTCCACGGACTACTGTTCATCCAGCTCTCCACCGGCTACTATTCAACCAGCCCTCCACGGGGTCTTGTTCATCCACCCCCAACCGGCTCGATCGGGGTCCTGTTCATCCAGCGACAACAGCCTCTACTACCACGGGGTCCTATTCATCCAACCCCCCACCAGGAATTGTTCATCCACCCCCCAACAACGCTCACTGTTCATCCGGAGGAAGCATCGATCGGCTTTAGTTAGCAGCAGTAGCGAAGGAATCACAAGATCGGGTTCAGTTAACAGCCATCAATCGATCGCTCGGGTTCAGTAACGCGTAGCCTACAGTGCAATCACTAGGGTTCAGTAGCCAAACGCCTCGCTCAGGTTCAGTTAGAGCCCAACACCTCGCACCCACACGCATGGGTGTACAAGAGAAACGCGCAATCCTTCATGCATCGCTCGGCCCTGATACGTCTCAAACGTATCTATAATTTATGAAGTAATCATGCTATATTATTTTATGTTTTGGATGTTTATGGGCTTTATTATACACTTTTATATTACTTTGGGACTAACCTACTAACCGAAGGCCCAGCCCATATTGTTGTTTTCTTGCCTATTTCAGTGTTTCGAAGAAAAGGAATATCAAACGGAGTCCAAACAGAATGAAACCTTCGGAAAAGTTATTTTTGGAACGAAAGCAATCCAGGAGATGTGGAGCTGAAGTCAGGGAAGCTTCGAGGAGGCCATGAGGCAGGGGGGCGCGCCCACCCCCCTGGGCGCGCCCTCCACCCTCGTGGGCCCCTCGTGGCTCCCCCGACCGACTTCTTTCACCCATATATAGATCAGGAGTTCCGCTGCCGCAAGCCTCTGTAGCCACCAAAAACCTCTCGGGAGCCCGTTGCGGCACCCTGCCGGAGGGGGATCCCATCACCGGTGGCCATGTTCATCATCCCGGTGCTATCCATGACGAGGAGGGAGTGGTTCACCCTCGGGGTTGAGGGTATGTACCAGTAGCTATGTGTTTGATCTCTCTCTCTCTCTCGTGTTCTTGACTTCGCACGATCTTGATGTATCGCGAGCTTTGCTATTACAGTTGGATCTTATGATGTTTCTCCCCCTCTACTCTCTTGTAATGGATTGAGTTTTCCCTTTGAAGTTATCTTATCGGATTGAGTCTTTAAGGATTTGAGAACACTTGATGTATGTCTTGCCGTGCTTATCTGTGGTGACAATGGGATATTCACGTGATCTACTTGATGTATGTTTTGGTGCTCAACTTGCGGGTTCAATGAACTTAGGCATAGGGGTTGGCACACGTTTTCGTATTGACTCTCCGGTAGAAAGTTTGGGGCACTCTTTGAAGTACTTTGTGTTGGTTGAATAGATGAATCCGAGATTCTGTGATGCACAACGTATAATCATGCCCACGGATACTTGAGGTGACATTGGAGTATGTAGGTGACATTAGGGTTTTGGTTGATTTGTGTCTTAAGGTGTTATTCTACTATGAACTCTACGATAGATTGAACAAAAAGAATAGCTTCATGTTATTTTATTACGGACTCTTGAATAGATAGAATAGAAAGGATAACTTTGAGGTGGTTTCGTACCCTACCATAATCTCTTCATTTGTTCTCCGCTATTAGTGGCTTTGGAGTGACTCTTTGTTGCTTGTTGAGGGATAGTTATATGATCCAGTTATGTTATTATTGTTGAGAGAACTTGCACTAGTGAAAGTATGAACCTTAGGCCTTGTTTCCTAGCATTGCAATACCGTTTACGCTCACTTTTACCACTTGTTACCTTGCTGTTTTTATAATTTCATATTACAAATACCTATATCTATCATCCATATTGCACTTGTATCACCATCTCTTCACCGAACTAGTGCACCTATACAATTTACCATTGTATTGGGTGTGTTGGGGACACAAGAGACTCTTTGTTATTTGGTTACAGGGTTGTTTGAGAGAGACCATCTTCATCCTACGCCTCCCACGGATTGATAAACCTTAGGTCATCCACTTGAGGGAAATTTGCTACTGTCCTACAAACCTCTGCACTTGGAGGCCCAACAACGTCTACAAGAAGAAGGTTGTGTAGTAGACATCAAGCTCTTTTCTGGCACCGTTGCCGGGGAGGTGAGTGCTTGAAGGTATATCTTTAGATCTTGCAAATCGAATCTTTTTATTTCTTGTTTTATCACTAGTTTATTCTATAAAAGAAAACCACAAAAAAATGGAACTGAGTTTGTCTCATACGCTTCATCTTTATAATATCTTTCGTGAAAATGATGAAAATGAATATTGTGCTCAATTGCTAGAAGAAGAATGCATTAAAATGTTTGGTACTAGATCTTTTTATGATGAGCATGATTGCAATGTTGTTAGTATGAATTCCTTGAATATCCATGATGCTAATGATATGCAAAGCTACAAGCTTGAGAAAGCTATGTTTGATGAAGATAATATTTTTTATCCCCCAAGTTTTGATGAGCAAATTTATTACGATGAAAGCATGCCTCCTATTTATGATGATTATATTGATGAAAGTTGGTTTGGAAGAGTGTCAACTTTAGGAAGTAATGATCCCACTATTTTGGAGGATGTTGAATATTACTGTGAAAGTGGATTTGGAGAGGTGATGACTTTATTTAGTGATGAATCCACTATTTCGGAAGAGGTTCCAATTGATTATCAGAACAAAGTTGCTATCTACGATGATTATTGTGATGACTTGTATGCTATTAAGAATAAAGGTAACCATGAAACTTGTCATCTTGATTTTAATTTTCAATTGGATTATGCTTCACATCATAGTTCTATGCAAGTAGATCATGAAAAGAATGCTTTATGTGCTGGTTATATTGTTGAATTCATTCATGATGCTACTGAAAATTATTATGAGGGAGGAACATATGCTTGTAGGAATTGGAATAATATCAAGTTTCCTCTCTATGTGTTGAAAATCTTGAAGATATGCTTGTTTTACCTTCCTATGCTAGTTGATTATTGTTTCCATAAGTTGTTTGCTCACAAAATCCCTATGCATAGGAAGTGGGTTAGGCTTAAATTCACTAGTCATATGCTTCTTGGTGCTCCCGTTATGTTTCAATCCTTATCTTTTATGTGAGCATCATTGCCATCATCATGCCTAGCTAAAAAGGCATTAAAGAAAAGCGCTAGTTGGGAGACAACCCAATGTTTACCCTCACTGTTTTTGTGTGCCCACATGATTATTACTGTAGTAATCATGTTTTATAGCTTTTTTTCAATAAAGTGCCAAGTAGGACCTTTAGTATAGCTTACGGTGATGGTTGTGTTGATCCTGCTGAAAATCAGAAACTTTTGCACCAAGTAAATTAGTTTTGATAATTCACAGAAAGGATATTTTGATATGATTCTTTTTTATATGGATTGGTACCCAAATTTATTAGGACTTCCTAATTTGTTAGGATTTTTGGAGTTTCAGAATTATACGTTTGATACATATTACTACAGATTGTTCTGGTTTTGACAGAATCTGTTTTCTATGTGTTGTTTGCTTATTTCGATGAATCTATGAGTAGTATCGGAGGGTATGAACCATAGAGAAGTTGGAATACAGTAGATATTACACCAATATGAATTTAGAATGATTTCATTACAGTACCTAAGTGGTGGTTTTATTTTCATATACTAACGGAGCTTACGAGTTTTCTGTTGTGTTTTTTGTGTTGTGAAGTTTTCAAGTTTTGGGTAAAGATTCGATGGAACATGGAATAATGAGGGGAAAGAGCCTAATCTTGGGGATTCCCAAAGCACCCCAAGGTAATATTCAAGGACAACCAAGAGCCTAAGCTAGGGGCATCCCCTCTTTCGTCTTCGTTCATCGGTAACTTTACTTTGAACTATATTTTTATTCACAACACGATATGTGTTTTGCTTGGAGCGTCATTTTATTTTGTTAGTATTTTCTTGCGATTATTTAGAATAATTTTTTGCATCTCTATTTTCAATAAAAATGTCAAGGATAGCCTTTGCCATGGTTATTTCGCAAGTATACATGTTGTTGTTTCAAAACAGAAAGTTTACCGCTGTTGCAAAAATTCCCTAGAAAGTAAGTGAAATTTTTTGCATAATGTGCTCTGATAAATCTTCTACAGCGTAGTATTTTTCTCATAATTTTTGGAGTTAGGGAAGTATGATGAATCTTGCATTCTTTACAGTCTATACTGTTTTGGCAGATTGCTGTTGTGTTTGCATTGTTTGCATATGTTTGCTTGTTTAATGATTCTATTTGAGGATAGGAGTATTAAATATGCAGAGACATTTAGTATGCAATGTTGAATACTAATTTTTGTGATTTGTTACAGTAGAAAATGATAAGGTTTTTGCATTGGTTTATACTAAATTATCTCATGAGTTCTTGTTGAGTTTGGTGTGCACTACTAGGAAAAGGGCTATAGCTAATATGGACATTAATGGCGCACAACATCTATGGTGCGCCACTGCTATATAGCAGTGGCGCACCATGTGTAGGTACGCCATTAGTGTCGATATCACTAATGGCGCACGACACCCACGGTGCGCCACTACTAACAATTTTTTTTCCAAAACTAGTAATGGCGCACCAGGGTATAGTGCGCCATTACTAGTTTTAACTAGTAATGGCGCACCACACACTCTGTGTGCCACTACTAACAATTTTTTTTTACTTTTTTTAAACTAGTAATGGCGCACCAGGGTATAGTGCGCCATTACTAGTTCAAACTAGTAATGGCGCACCACAACCACGGTGCACCACTACTAACAATTATTATTTTTATTTTATTTTTTGCAAAACTAGTAATGGCGCACCACGTAACATGTGCGCCATTAGTAACCAGGGTTACTAATGGCACATTGTTAGGTGGTGCTCCATTGGTAACCTGAGAGCAGCTAGATATTTTCGACAGCCACCTACCACACTCACTTTCCCCACTTCATTCTCTCCACCTCCTCCTCCAAGCTTGTCTCGGGTGCCTCCTCCTCCTCACCTCATTTGCATCATAGATTCACCCAAATTAAGGGGATAAATGTCCTTTTTTTGATAGGTAAGTAAGGGGAAAACTTTCTTTATGTTGTAGATCTACTTTTTTCTCACTCCAACAACGTGCACATGCACTTTTTATGGCCTCGATCTACTTATGTTTGTGGTGTTCCATATGTTTGTGGTGTTGCATATGTTTGTGTTTGCAGGTACCGATATTTGAAATGCGGTAGTTGCTAATATTTTGCCGGAATGTTGATTCATTTCCATTTCAGCGAGAATTTGGCACTATGCATTCTTTTTGGTCATATTTTTAGGCAAAGTCACGCCAATTTTTTTTGGTACTAAAATATCATTTTGCTCTACCTTGCAGGCGACCATGGTCCACACGATGACCAAAGGCATTGTGAATAGGTTTTTGAGCTCCATGAAGGCCAAGATGCTTCAAAAGAACGAGAAGGAGATAAGATGTCCGTGTCGAAGATGCAAGCTGAAGAGCCTTATGGACCCGGATTCCGTACAGGTGCGGGACCACCTGCTCTTGCGTGGTTTCATGGATGTCTATCGGTGGCAAGGTGATGAAGATGATTATGAAGTCGTCCATGGGGGTCGGGCAAGAAATGAGGAAGGGCAGCAAGACAACCACGGCGAGGGCGGGCGAGAAGACGAAGAATCTCCAGGACATGATCACGAAGTAGATGCAGTACACAGTCATCTTGTAGAAGATTCCGGACATGATGATGAGGAAGATGCCAGAGCAGACAAAGGGCATGATCATGAAGATGGAGCAGACGATGATGGACCATCGATGGGCTGTGTGCAGGACCCTCATATTCAAGAGCTGCTTCTCAAGCAGACGGATAACGCAAGAGCTGCCCCCCGAGAGAAAGCCAAGCTGGATCAACTGGAGATAAACGCAGTTACTCCATTGTATGAAGGATGCAGGCCCGAGGATACCCACCTGAAAGTAACGCTCATGGCTCTGGAGATGAATGTAAAACACAAAATGACCGACACATGCTTCAACGAGAACATGTCATTCTGGCATGAACGTCTTCCCAAGGGGAACAAGTGCCCGACCAGTTTCGAGGAGGCGAAGAAAGTCGTGTGTCCTCTGGATTTACCACACATGAAATACCATGTGTGCATGAACAATTGCATCATTTATCAGGATGAGCACGCGGAGTATACCATATGTCCGGTGTGCGGCGTCACTTGATACAAGAAGAGGAAGAAAGCTCCTCGAAAAGTGGTGTGGTACTTTCCAATCACTCCTCGTCTGCAGCAGTATTTCGCGGACCCTAAGGTAGCAAAGCTCCTGCGTTGGCACGTGGATAGGGAGGAGAAGAAGCGAGAAGATGACGGAAATGATCCGGAGATAAATAAAAAAGACAAGATGCTGAGTCACCCCAAGGATGCGAGCTAGTGGCAAGAGTTGAACTTCGAACACCCAAAATTTGGGGACGATCCAAGGAACATCGTGCTGGGCGCGAGCACTGATGGAGTCAATCCGTTTGGCAGCCAGAGAAGCACACATAGCACCTGGCCTGTGTTTGTGTTGATGTACAACCTTCCCCCCTGGTTGTGCATGAAGAGGAAGTACATTCACATGAGTATGCTAATTGAAGGGACGAAACAACCAGGGAACAACATCAATCTGTATCTAGGGCTGCTGAAAGAGGAGCTAGACACGCTGTGGAAAATGCCAGCCAATACGTGGGACACCACAGAGAAAGAATATTTCCCTATGAGAGCCGCACTGCTCACGATGGTGCATGACTATCTCGGTTACGGATGTCGCGGGGCAGGTGGTCCACGGATTTTCTGGATGCATCAGGTGCATGGATGACACAACATATCGCCAGCTAGATAGAGATCCCGGGTCTTCGAAAACCATGTTCATGGGATATCGAAGGTGGCTTCGCGACGATGACTCATGGAGAAAACACAAGGATCTGTTCGACGGTGAAACCGAACCCCGAAGACGCCCGCGTACAAGGAGCGGCGAGAAAATAGACGAGCTGTTGAAAAATTGGAAAGAGTGCCCACCGTCGAGAAAGGAGCAAGAGCCGGGAAAGAAGTGAAAGGCGCCAGAGCCGCTGCTGAAGGTATGGGAAACAAGGTCTGTTTTTTTGGGACTTGCCATAGTGGAAGATCCTCCGTGTGCCTCACAGCCTTGATGTCATGCATATCACAAAGAACGTGTGCGAGAGTCTGCTTGGTACCCTGGTCAACATGCCAGAGAGGACCAAAGTTGGGCCGAAAGCAAGGGCAGACTTGAAATGAATGGGCATCAGGGAGGAGCTTCACACTAATGATGATGATGATGTGGCGAAGGACACGGAAAGTCGTCACAAAGGCAAAAAGGCCAAGAAGATTGGAAATGACTACCCTCCCATGTGCTGCACTCTAAGTCAGGAGGAGATCGAGCAGTTTTTTACCTGTCTCGTAGGAGTAATTACGGTTATGCAGGGAAGATAAGCAGATACCTAGACTCAGCAAAGCAGAAGTTTAGCGGGATGAAGTCTCACGACTATCACGTGTTGATGACGCAGATACTTCCAGTTGCAATCTGTGGGATCATGTGCATGCACGTCCGTGAAACGCTTTTTGGCCTATGCAACTTTTTCGATGTCATCTCTCGAAAGTCGGTTGGCGTGAGGCAACTCAGAAGGCTACAGGAAGAGATCGTGGTGATACTATGCAAGCTTGAGATGTACTTCCCGCCCGCATTCTACAATGTTATGCTGCATCTGCTGGTCCATATCATGGAGGATATCATCCAACTCGGGCCAATGTTCCTACACAGCATGATGCCATTCGAAAGGATGAATGGTGTCATCAAAGGATACGTTCACAACATGTCACTTCCAGAGGGAAGCATATCCAGGGGCTTTCTGACCGAAGAGTGCATCTCCTACTGCATGAATTATCTAGGCATCAAGAACCCCATTGGTCTGCCCATCAAAAGGCACCTTGGCAGGCTTGCTGGATGGGGTCACCGCGAGGGTCGCCGTGAAATGCATGTGGACTTCGAGGGTCGACTCGCCGACTTTGAAAGAGCAAATCTAGTCACGCTACAACACATAGACGTGGTCGATCCTTGGGTGATAGAGCACAAAATTTATTGAGAAGACGTACAATGACCGAGGCCAACAACGGACGGAGGGAGATATAATCAAAGAGCACAACTCATGTTTCACGCGTTGGTTCAAGGAGAAGCTTCTGTCGTACCCTTTACATGAGGATTCTTCCACGGAAGAAAAACTCATATTCGTCTTGTCACAGGGCGCCAAGCACAACCTGGTGACCTATGAGGCGTACGATATCAATGGCTACACATTCTACACCGAGGAAAAGGACATGAAGAGCGATGGTTATCAGAACTCCGGGGTAACGATGGAATCCTACACCGGTAATAACAAGGACAGGTACTATGGAAGGATCGAGGAGATCTGGGAGCTGACCTACGCTGAAGAGAAGGTCCCGATGTTTCGTGTGAGATGGGCCAAGAGTGTCCTAAAAGAAGACCGGTATTTCACCACCATGGTTACACCCGAAGCCAAATCCAAGACCGTGGGCGCAAACGTCACCACAAAAAATGAGCCATGGGTACTGGCTTCCCAAGTGGACCAATGCTTCTTCATTACCAACCCGTCAAAGCCCAGTCGTGTTGTCGTGAGGAGAGGCAAAATGAAGATCATTGGAATGGATGGAGTCGGCAATGAGCAAGACTTCAACAAGTACGGTGACCCGAAGATGGAACATGACGACGACGATGAAGTGCCATACACCACAAGAAGAAGCAGGACCACCCTACCTAAAGGACGTCCGTTCAAGAGAAGAACTCCATTTGCGAAAAAGAATGGCAAGAAGATTGTGAAAATATAGCGTGCTAAGATCGATTATATTTAAATTGTAGTCTTCATTTCTCGATTGTATTTCGACATATGGAAATGATATTTCTTCTGTTCTAGTCCTCATGAATATTTATTTATGTTTATTCTGGTATTGAATTTCTAGCTCACAAAAAGTATTGAATTTTTTAATATTTCTTGAACTCATGAATATTTTTAAATTTCATGGGCACTTTTTGAATTCATGAATATTTTTTCAAATTTGATGATATTTTTTCATATTCATAAATGTTTTCTAAAAAATTATTAGATGCAACTAAAAATCCAAAAAAATATTTTCAAATAACAAATTTGATGATATTTTTTCATATTCATAAATATTTTCAAATTACAAATTTGATGATATTTTTTCACATTCATAAATGTTTTCAAATGTGATCGTCATATTCTAAAAAATATATTAGATGCAACTAAAAATAAAAAAATTATTAATGGCGCACCAGGAGAAGGTGTGCCATTGCTATCAAGGTATTTATGGCGCACCCCGAGGAGGTGCGCCATTGATATACCCATTTTCATTTATGTTTATTCTGGTATTTTATTTTTTAGTGTTCCTTTTCCTGCTTAAATTTGCAAACATTTTTGAAAATGCAAACATTTTTTTAACTCACAAAAAGTATTGAATTTGTTAATATACTTTGAACTCATGAATATTTTTAAATTTCAAAATATAAAAATTATTACATGCAAATAAAAATTATTAACAAACTCATGATTTTGCTAATATTCTTTGAACTCATGAATATTTTTAAACATTTTTCTAAATCACAAAAAGTAATAACTACTTATATCATAACATTTTAAAAATTATGGTCATTTTCTTAAAAATTAATACATGCAACTAAAAACCCAAAAAAAAGTTAGTAATCGCGCACCCTTGGGAGGTGCGCCATTGGTATACATATGTTTATGGCGCACCCCTAAGAGGTGCGCCATTGCTAACCCTCCCCCCACTCTACTTGCTCCCCTCTCCCTCTGGCCTCTCCCATCCCTCGCCAGACAGCCACGCGCCCTCCCCCGACCCACTGCACTGCCGCCCTGACCCACTATGCCGCCGCCCCGACCCACTGCGCCGCCCCTAGCTTCCCTCCACTCAATCGCCCTCTCGGCCTCCCTTCCTCCTCCAGATCCGCCTCCCCGAGCACGGCCGCCGCGCGTCACCGCGGCCACCGACCGCCCCGTGCTCCATCGTCATGCCTAGGAGTTGCGCCAGGAGGAACACCATCATCACCTTCATTGCCTACGTCCATGGATTAGAGCTGGGTCATCAAGGATCGACCGCATCGACCTCTTCAACCTCATCATCGACCACTGCTTCTCGGCGTCAATCCGCACTGCCCCGGCCAACCTCGGCCTCGTCGTCTCCTTCCCCAGCTCCACGGTGAGCGTCTCCATCGATTCCCCCGCTTTTCCACCTGTTTAGTCGTCGTTTGTGCCACCCGCCACTTCCCTGCGGGCTCGTGCTCACCGCGCCGGCCACCCCTAGCGTGGCCGTGCGCCACCCACACGCGTAGAGCCTAGAGGATGGCCCCTCACGTAGAGCATATTGTAGAAGAAGTTGAATAGAAATAGTTGGTATTTGCGTTAGTTGTACATATGAAGAAGCTAATTTTTCTGGGTTTCGTACTGCTGTCCATGATTACCATACCGCAGAAGTTTGGTACTAGTAGAAACTTTGGAACTTGGAAACCCAAATCAGTCGAGTTTCTGTTTGATTAGCCTACTGTATTCTTGATTTTTGTTTCATTTAGCATATTCTAAATGCTTTGAAATAACTGAACCAAATTCAGTTTGTATCCTACAGTAATTCAGTTTTTCAGGTTTTGTGCATAGGCTGTCTGTCTTCTAAGTTCATTCTGCAAAACAGTTCTCCAACGGTTGCCTTACCTGTGACATGGATAGGTTCAGTGCATCAACAGTGCTACTCTAGTATCTAGTTGGGGAGGGACAATTGGACAGGGCATCACTGTAGATGTACTGCACAACAAACTATTAGTCTTAGGATTAACACTCCTCATATGAGATGAGAGGATTTTTTTTTGCTTTGGAGATGATGTACTCTCAGGCTTCTGTTTTTCCCTGTTGAGCTAAAAGAAAAAATCAGCATTGTCCTGTGAGATTTCTTCTGCAAACTATGGAATCTATTAGTGTAAAATGAATGATTTCCTTATGATATGATAATGATTCCTCTTCCATTCTAATTAACAAATTTAGCTAAGGACAAGCAGCATGATGAGGTTTAGCTATTATAGCCTTTTATCATGCGAAGATAGACATTAGTCTATCAAAATAGTACTTATATCCCTTTTTCAGATCTTCATTGCATAAGCTCGCTAATTTTTTGTTCAGAGTATTCCTTTTTACATCCTTCCTTCTAGTTATGACCTCCAAATGTATGCTTGCCGTGATGGCTTACATACTCTATAGATTATCTTGAAATATGGAACTTAAAAATGCTACATGTCTCTGATCTGTTATATATATTCTGCATCGCTAATCTAGTAATCCGGATAAAATGCATAGTAGTTAGTTAATTTTGCTTGAAAACTTCTGACTAATGGAAATGTTGGTTGAAAGGTTGTGTATGCATCATGTTTTACATATATAGCAGTCAGATCATGTGTGCCCACTGCTAATTATAGTACACAATACAAAACACTAGTATTTGTGGCAGCTGACTTGTGTGACGAAAGTGTCTTCACAAGGAAAATGTGGCAGCTGACTTATGTGAGAACTAAGCCCAGCAGATTGTGTTTCTGTCACTTTTTACATGCTATAAAAATTGTATTCACTGCTGCCGCTGTACTACTTGTGATGCTGCTGCTGATGTACTACTTGTGATGCTGCTGCTGCTGTACTACTTGTGATGCTGCTGCTGCTGTACTACTTGGGAATTTTGTCAACTTGTGATGCTCTTGTGATCTTCTGAAAATACCCCTTTCTCCTGAAATGTTGATTAATTTCCGTTTTGGTTGAGAAAGGGGCACTCCTAGGTCAAGAAAATTAGCAAAGGTCATGCCCAATTTTCTTGACCTAGAAGGTGCCCGATTCTCAACCGAAACAAAAAAAATCACGCTTTAGTGGTTGGATTAGTTTAGTATTTTTTCACACACTCAGACACCCTTGCTTGCCAAGTGTGTGAGAGAGATAGTGAGAGGAGACAGTAGAAGGGGGTTAGGAAGATGTTGCCTACTCATCAAAGCTAACCATCTCCCCCTTTTCACCACTTTTCCTTTGTCTTTTGTGGGTTGCAAGGAAGATACTGTCTTAGCTAGCTTAGCTTGTGCACAAATCCACTGCCACTGCCCAGATTAAATTATCTTAGACCTTGAGAACATGGACTTGGACCTTAGCAACAACACAGTAACAGGTTCCATCCCAAAACACCTAGGCAATATCACAAACATCTCTTAATTGTTCCTTCACAATAACCAACTTTTTGGCGACATTCCTCGAGAATTAGGTTATTTGGTCAACTTAGAGATCTTGTTCCTTGACAATAACCAACTTTTTGACCAAACATTTTTTCCTATTTAGAGCGAACATGGCCCACAACGATGAGGCCAGCGGTTCGGGCAAGCAATTCTGGGAGCTGTCCCACGAGATGGAGGAAGAACCTCACCGCTATGACGACGCCGCGGAAGACACCGATCCTGACTACACAACCCCTAGTGGCGTCGGGCATGACACCACTGATGGTGCTGCTGAGGATGCCACCACTGATGATGGCAGCGCACGCGCAGATGGCAGCCAACCGAAGAGGCAACGGAAGGACCGGCGCTCGAACGTGCTCGGCACCGTCAAGCAGGAATTTGCTGAAGTGTCCTCCAGTGGGCATCCAACGGCGCCCAAAGAATTAGTTAGTGGGTACTCGGGACAACTCGAGTGCATTCTCAGGAGCACTATCTCGATCAACACCGAGAACCTAAGGCATCGTGACCGAGGGAATTTGCGCAACCTCCTCTTCACGAAGCTGCATGAACAATACAAGTTCCACGGTGACTTCGCGCACACATGCCTCTCAGGGAATAAAGTGAACAGTGTCGCCCTCACGAAGATGAGCACGGCCCTGGCTACTTGGAGAGCCGCGGTGAGGAGAAGGATTCTAAGAGGTGATAGTTATGAGAAGATCAAGGAGACAAATCCTTCGATCAGCGAAGCTGACTTTCGGGAGTTCAAGATCAAGTGCGAGAGCAACGCAACCGCGGAATCAAGTCAGTGGGGGAAAGATATGCGGGACTTGAACTTAGGGGTCCACAAACTCGGTCCCGGCGGTTACAGAGTGGCGGAACCTATATGGGACAAGAGGACGTGGAGCGTGCCGAGCAAGGCCTACCGCCCCTCTTCGATAAATACCGTGACAAGCAGACCAGGAACTATGTCAGGGCCTGGTACAAGGTGGACCCGGTAACAAAGGAGCTTACCACGGATCCGAAGACCAAGGCGCTTGAGCTTGTTCTGGTAAGCAATACACCCCCGCGTAATTAGCTCCATATGGTTGCATTCTAATTAATGAAGACAAATTTCTAAATGGTTCACGTTCCTTCCTCGGGACACTGAAAGCAGTAGCGCGGGGTCGTCTCAGAGCTCCCCTTGGGACACCACTTTAAATAGGGCGTTGAACGTAATGAAACACAAGGATAAGTTCAGTAAGCCGTCGTCAGCTGGTCGTGCGGCCGGCAAAGGCTTGTCCACGAAATGGTCGGAACACTATAACGCTGGGCGAAAGGAGAGAAAGACCAGCTCGGAAAGCTAGTCGCGCGAGGTTCAAGAACTCAAGGCACAAGTGGCGCAGATTCTGGAGATGGTCCAAGAGCAAGTGCGAGACCAACTGGGAGCGACGATCACTGTCATTATGCCTACCTTGATTGAGGGGCGGCAGGCGTGGATTGCGGGCGGCCAACAGGGGCCGCCCCCGATTCCCAGCTTCACGGCCAGCAACTCGCACAATGCACCGGCGGTTCTCTGGCGAAGGTGGTATTGGTGTCTCCGGCGCCGGCGCGGGCATTGGAGCTTAATGCACCCGGATGTGGGAAGAATACGCCGACCGGCATCTCGGCAGCAAGCGGCCCCTTCGTCACTTACACGCCCGCCATTGGCGGTGCCTCGACATTAGCCGAGCTCGACGCCATCACGGTAACTAAGCGTCTTGGCCGACGAATTCATCTCCTTGCCTTTGACTGGGCATCCCTGACGCCCTACATGTTTTCGCAGGGCGCCGCCGACGTTCCATGCACTCTCCTACACTTCATGGGTAGCGAGTTGATCGATGTCGCCAAGGCCAGAATCGTTCAACCGAGCAACCCCGTGTTCCACGGTAATCCGATGCCACCCACAGTGTATCAGGTTCAACTGGTTCAGGTGCTATCGGGCTGCGACGACTTGTTGCCTCTGTTTCGACCCGCTGGGGCCGACGAAGATGATGTGATGACCCTCAGCGCATGCTTAAGCTGGCCCCTTCTTTGGCCGAAGAGCCAGATTCGTTTCGGGGTGGGGGATACCAATCCACAGACAACACCGCCAGTCGTGCCGACGCCAAGCCATGGCAAGACCGCCGCAACGCTACCGGACATGTCGGACATGCATATGGCATAGGATCCGGACATGCATATGGCACAGGATCCGGATGACAATGACGATGATGGTACATGTACCAACATCGATAAGTACTTGAACAAACATGGGTACGGTGACGAATTCTTGGGGGCTCCTTCTCACGAACCCAACCCTGCAAAAGACGATCGCGATCTAGCTAGTACCGCGGAGAAACCAAATTGCAACAGGCGTCGTCTGGCGTTTAGTTCTCAGGAGACGCCTCCAGCTGCCGCCTTCACCGAGCCTCAGATAGCCTAGGTGCGAAATATTATCAGCCCCAACACACTCAAGAAGGTAGTCTCTGAGCAGAACTTGATCCCACTACAGCAGCAGAAGAAGAAGGGACGGAAAAGGAAGGATAACAAGGGTGCGAGCCAGCCGGCACCGAGTACTATCTGTACTCAGGACGGGCCACCTTCACCTAAGGTCATCTCGAGGAGGGTGCATGTGGCGGGTAGGCCGATGCTACCGACTAATCTGCTCAATGCTGCAACCGGTGCTATGCGGAGTCTGCATGACAGTGTTCTTTCTTTGGAGAAGCGGCGTCTCTTCGAGAATGATGTGGCATACCCAATTTTCGTGGCCAAGGTGCCAAAGGGCAAGGGCTTTGTTGATAGCACCATTGGGGGTATGATCG
Source organism: Triticum aestivum (assembly GCF_018294505.1). Lineage (NCBI taxonomy): Eukaryota > Viridiplantae > Streptophyta > Magnoliopsida > Poales > Poaceae > Triticum > Triticum aestivum. Next base: position 623,054,735 of record NC_057795.1, read on the forward strand.
TCCTGCAGTTTGATGACATCTTCGCTATGTTTAACCTTCATCCGCTGCACTACACCTTCATTCGGCTATTTTCGCTCAGTATGGAGATGTGGATCATTATAGACAAGACCCCGGACATCATGATAGTTGACCCCTTCTACATGCGTTCCAAGATCTTGGGCAGCGTTGGGGACCGTCAAGTCGTGAGTTCATACCTCGAAGGCTTCATTCTGGCAAACCTAGATAAGGATAACTTCCTCGTGACTTACTTTCCCAAGTAAGTCATCCCCTCACCGCCCCGTAACATATGATTTCTTAGATTTTGATCGTTATTTTTTTCTAACATTTCGTGTTTTGTGCAGTGACTCACATTGCACACTCATCCTTTTAAGCCCGAAATATTCCATGGCCACGTATTTCGACTCGGACCGTCAGTTGAAGAAATACTACACAAATATCAAGAAAGTTCTTGATGAAGCTCTTCCCAGCTAAGCCAGATCTGGAGGCACCTTCAGCAGGCCAATGCATAGGTACGGCAAGCACGTGTTCACCCACAATACGACGTTCCCCTGCGTCAAGCAGCCGCCTGGCGGTCAGAAGGATGCCTACTACGCCCTCTATCACATGCAGGCGATCGTACGGGACCATAATCACCTTCTGCTACCAAATAATCTCAAAGATTGGGCCGCACGCTTGTCGGAAATCCAGGACACGGACATCAGACAAGAATTCTTTCGCAACCAGTCGGAATTTGCGGAAATCATCCATCAAGATGTCCTTTGTACCTCGGGGCAGTCTACCTCAGATATCAACCGTCCAATAGTGAGATAGAAACAACGCTACAAATGCAGGCTGACAACAACAGCGATTTCATGACCATCACGATAGATGGCGGCTTCATCCACGCTCCGGTCCCTGAGTCGAGTCGAAAGTAGTGATGCTATGTAGTTCTGAAATATCGATTATCTCATGTTGTAATTAAACTTTAATGAACTTGTATGTCTCTTTAGTTTGGACAGTCATTCAACTTATATGTAATTGATGCTATTTATTAGTAGGACCATGAATCGTGCTATTAATGTGTTGCTTTTCTCTTCCGATCCTTTTTTGGCATACTTATATATTGCTTATGTATTGCCTGTGAATTACTACTAACGTTTTGTTTGTCTAGTGCATAGAGATGCCGTCGTATGTCGTGTACAAGGGTAAGGTTCCCGGAGTCTACGACGACTGCGAGGAGTGTAGGAGACAGGTTCACCGTTTCAGCTGTAACAGTTACAAAGGGTACACCACTAGGGCGAAGGCGGAAGCTAGATACGCGCGCTATCTAGCGGGAGAGAGGAGGGAGCGTTGGAGGAACCGGATGAAGACCATTTTCATCGCGATGATTGATACATCTCCGTCGTATCTATAATTTTTGATTGTTCCATGCCAATATTCTTCAACTTCATATACTTTTGGCAACTTTTTATACTATTTTTGGGACTAACATATTGATCCAGTGCCCAGTGCCAGTTCCTGTTTGTTGCATGTTTTATGTTTTGTAGAAAACCAATATCAAACGGAATCCAAATGGGATAAAAACGGACGGAGAATTATTTTGGAATATTTGGGATTTTCCAGAGGAAGAATCAACGAGAAATAGTGTCCGAGGTGGCCAGGAGATAGGGGGTGCGCCTACCCCCCTGGGCGCGCCTGGCACTCTCCTGGGCCACCCGTAAGGCGGTTGACGCTCTTCTTTTGCCTCAATAAAGCTACTTTTACGAGAAAAATCTGGGTGAAAGATTCACCCCAATCGGAGTTACGGATCTCCGGATATAAAAGAAACGGTGAAGGGCAGAATCTGGGAACGCAGAAACAGAGAGATAGATCCAATCTCGGAGGGGCTCTCGCCCCTCCCACGCCATGGGAGCCAAGGACCAGAGGGGAAACCCTTCTCCCATCTATGGAGAAGGTCAAGGAAGAAGAATAAGAAGAAGGGGGGCTCTCTCCCCTTGCTTCCGGTGGCGTCGGAACACTGCCGGGGGCCATCATCATTACCGTGATCTTCACCAACACCTCCGCCATCTTCACCATCATCTCCATCACCTTCCCCCATCTATATTCAGCGGTCCACTCTCCCGCAACCCGCTGTACCCTCTACTTGAACATGGTGCTTTATGATTCATATTATTATCCAATGATGTGTTGCCATCCTATGATGTCTGAGTAGATTTTCGTTGTCCTATTGGTGATTGATGAATTGCTATGATTGGTTTGAATTGCATGTTTTATTATTGGTGCTGTCCTATTGTGCCCTCCATGTCGCGCAAGCGTGAGGGATTCCCGCTGTAGGGTTTGCAATATGTTCATGATTTGCTTATGGTGGTTGGCATGAGTGACAGAAGCACAGACCCGAGTAAGTAGGTTGTTTGCGTATGGATAAAGGGGACTTGATACTTTAATGCTATGGTTGGGTTTTTACCTTAATGATCTTTAGTAGTTGCGGATGCTTGCTAGTGTTCCAATCATAAGTGCATATGATCCAAGGAGAGAAATTATGCTAGCTTATGCCTCTCCCTCAAATAGAATTGCAATAGTGATTACCGGTCTAGTAACATAGTCAATTGCCTAGGGACAATTTCACAACTCCTACCACCACTTTTCCACACTCGCTATATTTACTTTATTGCATCTTTATCTAAACAGCCCCTACTTTTTATTTACGTGTTCTGTATTATCTTGCAACCCTACCCAACAACACCTACAAAGTACTTCTAGTTTCATACTTGTTCTAGGTAAAGCGAACGTCAAGCATGCGTAGAGTCGTATCAGTGGCCGATAGGACTTGAGAGAGTATTTGTTCTACCTTTAGCTCCTCATTGGGTTTGACACTCTTACTTATCAAAAGAGGCTACAACTATCCACTATACTTGTGGGTTATCAAGACCTTTTTCTGGTGCCGTTGCCGGGGAGTCATAGCGTGGGGTGAATATTCTCGTGTGTGCTTTTTTGCTTTATCAATAAGTAATATTTATTTGCTGTTCTAAGTTGTTCTCCATCTTTAGTTATGGATATGGAACACGAAATACCAAAAAATTAGGTGTACTTGCTACTCATGGAGATGGGGTAACTCCTAAAACCCTCAATTCTCATTATGTGAAAGATATTATGTACTACTTTGATAATCCTGAGAAAACCACATTGTCGGTGTCAAAACCGGTGGATCTCGGGTAGGGGGTCCCGAACTGTGCGTCTAGGCGGATGGTAACAGGAGACAAGGGACATGATGTTTTTACCCAGGCTCGGGCCCTCTCAGTGGAGGTAAAACCCTACTCCTGCTTGATTAATATTGATGATATCGGTAGTACAAGAGTTGATCTACCACGAGATCAGAGAGGCTAAACCCTAGAATCTAGCCTATGGTATGATTGTTGTTCGTCCTATGGACTAAAACTCTCCGGTTTATATAGACACCGGAGAGGGCTAGGGTTACACAGAGTCGGTTACAATGGGAGGAGATCTTCATATCGTATCGCCAAGCTTGCCTTCCACACCAAGGAAAGTCCCTATCCGGACATGGGACGAAGTCTTCAATCTTGTATCTTCATAGTCCGGGAGTCCGACCAAAGGTCATAGTCCGGCCATCCGGACACCCCCTAATCTAGGACTCCCTCAGTATCCCCCGAACCAGGCTTCAATGATGACGAGTCCGGCGCGCAAATTGTCTTCGGCATTGCACGGCGGGTTCTTCTCCAGCTCCATATACTCGTAGAATAGTGTCCGGCTTCTGATAAATGCTGCGCTCCTTGGCTTCCATGTCCAATAAAGGCCATCTTCCACGTGTCGAACGAATGCGAAAAGCCAGGGTATTTTTACATTTTCCCCCTAGCCGCTCAAATAAGCTGCCTATATAAAAAGAGACGAGGATCTAGATCCGAACCGCACCATCTCCCCTTTGCAAGCTTTCATCAGAGCGCTTCTGACCAGAAAATCCATTCCATCATGGACAGCCGACGCGGCTCCTCTTCTCGCGCTCCCAGCACCAAGCCTGGGGAATGGGAGAGATGCTCTATCCCGCATAGCAAGCTAGTAGTGCTTCAATCCAAGGGGCTACTCCCCCCGGCATATATGGTCCCAGTTCGATCTGGGATTGCCACCTATGGCGGCGGAGAGCAGGCGGAGAGCATCCCCAATCCCTCTCAAGGAGAGCGGGTGTGCCTAGTACCTTTTTTAATAAGGGGACTCGGATTTCCAATTCATCCGTTTCTCCGAGGTCTACTGGAGTTCTACGGCCTCCAGCTACACAACCTCACACCTGCCTCCATACTGCATGTTGCGGGCTTTGTGGTCCTCTGCGAGCTATTCTTGGGCGTCGAGGCCCATTTCGCACTGTGGAAGAGGTTGTTCTGCCTTGTGCCCCGCTCTCAGGAGGGGTCAGTTTATCAAGTGGGCGGAGCCGAACTATGGCGCATCGCCGGGACCGGATACCTATCCGGTACCCCTAAGAAGGCGTCCGAGGACTGGCCTTCGGAATGGTTTTATATGGATGACGTCCCCCTGCTGGACCCTATGCGGATCAGCCTCCCTGAGTTTAACAACACTCCGTTAAAGAACGCCTGAGCTGGCGCCCACAGAATCCTCAAAGGGAAACTGACAGGGACATCCTTTACCTGATGAGCCGGATAAGATTGTTGGCTCATTCCAGATTGACCATGATCGAGGTCATGGCCATATGCATTACGCGGGGGGTGCAGCCGCTTCAATACAGAGGCCACCCCATGTGGGATTTCAATGGGAAGGACGACGCCACCCGGTGCGGTCGCAAGGGGCCAGATTCGGCTAACACTCTAACAAAGATTTTATCCACTTTATACAAGGGAGAAGAAGAGGAATTCATCCGTGTCAACCCACGGGGCGGATTCTCCATGTATAACCCTCCGAGTTGGGTAAGCGAACACTTTCACTTATCTACCCGCTTTTGAAATTCTCATAATTGTGCAATTAGTCTGGCGATGTTAACGCAGGAGCTGCGCTAGACGGTGAAGGAGATCAACAGCCCTCCCCCACAGCCCGAGGACCCAGAACGGTCCCTCGATCCGGATTCCCAAGAGGACCCGGACTTATGTGTGGAGTTAATCTATGGGGTGTTTCATCAATTGAGTAAGGACAACACCTTAGTGGCCATTACGGCCGATTATCCTGGACTACTTCCAGCCTCAAAGGTAACTGAGACCAAAGTCCCTGTACTTTGAAGGAGATCCGTCCATGCCTTATTGTGAATGATGTAAACCAATAGTGTTTCATTTTGCAGGGGAAATCCTTGAGGCGGAGTGCCGGGCCTGCAGTGGGCAGCCAACAAGGGCCGCTGGAGCCAGGCAGGCCAAAAAGAAGTGCAGACCAGATCGAGACTCCGGTGCAACGGTACCGCGTGCGAATTTAACACCTAGGGTTTATGCCCACAAGTCAAGCTAATGCTCATGCTCTCCTTAGGAAGAAGAGAGCCCGCCAAACTATATCCATCGGCCAGACTTCAAGGACGGGTTCGGAAGCAGAGGCGGACACGGGGCGCGCGTCGGGCGTTCCTCCGACAGAGGATGCAGACGGGCTATCTGCCACCAATTCAGAGGTGGAGAGTGCCATGAACCACATGCATCGCCGGACTGTTCTTCAAGACGCATGTTTTTCCCAGAGGCATTGTACGCCTTTAATACGGGAGATGCGTACCTCCGTGCCGCTCAAAATGGTCTAGCCAGAGCCACAGAGCAGTATGTAAAAGACATACGGGTGAGTAAATCTGATGGTTATATATGTCAGTAGCCCCCGAGACTTGAAATAGTGAAGATAATTGTTTTAAGGATCATATGTTATGCAGGATTTTACAAAGAAGAACACACAACTGTCTCAGGAGCTGGCAGAGTGCAAGGCCCAACTCGAGGCCGCACTGGCCGCTTCAGCTATTGCCAAGGAGACCCCCTCAGGTAATATATGCTCCGAAAAATAATTCAGTTGTAAAGTGCGGCATGTGTGCAATTCTGATGATAACAGTGCAGATGGGGCCAGAGTAAATCCGGACAAGCAACAACTCCTACGCCAACTAAAGGCTGGTGAGAGCGTGCTGACAAGGGTGAGGCAAGAGAAGATTAAACTTCAAGACGCCAATACCCAGCTGGGCGAGGAACTAAAGGATGTTCATATTCAGCTGTCTGCTTCCGTAAAGGAGAATCGGCGACTTCGACGTAGCATTTTTAGTAAGTGCTTGAACGAATTCTCGAAAAAAAAATCGGCGAGGAAGTTGATTGACAGAGCTATGTCTGTAGGTCTACTGACAGGTCGTCCTGCAGAGGAAATTCCCGGATCAACGGGGGACCTTCTTCCCGAGCTATTGCAACTGCACGAACGAGTTCGGCAGGCAATGTAGTGCGTCGTCCAGGCTATGTGGCCATCCCTCTTCGCGCCCGAAGGCCTTGGGGAGCTTGCAAAGAAGCTGGAGGGAGTGCGGCAGCGCTTCCGGTTGTGGAAGATATTGGCCTGTCGTCAAGGTGCCAGGGAGGCCTGGGCCATGGTGAAGACTCGATACACAAAGGCTGACCCGAACCACATGGCCGAAGTCAGCCCTATGGGTCCTGACGGAAAGGAAATCCCTGTCAGTTTAGTATATGGCCAGGTAGAGCTGGCTCCAAAGTATTCTCAATAGGACTGTAAATTAGACCGCCTGTTGGATGGTATTGAAGAAGAATATGCCAAGTCAGATTGACTCTGTAATTTAAAATGACATGAAAAATGCCTTCCAGCTGGATTGTAGATCGTTTGTCATTGCATACCTTTTCGCTTCATCCTCTAGACCCTATAGTCCGGAGTGTGTCCGAATACCCTCTCGATTATGTAAGAATCGGGGCATGCATGGAGACAAGGCATAGGGGTCATAATTGCTTTAGCAGACAAGTGCCCAACTAGTTATGTTATATTACATGGTTAGTAAGAAACATCTTCCAGGGAGAATAGTTCCGTTAGGGGTTCCTTTCCCTGGGAGGCATGCCCTAAAGTGCATGTCCGAACTGCTAAAAAGAGCAGAAAAGCATCTAGGAGCAGATAAATAAACAAGAAAAATCATCTTTTAGTTCACCGGCCGAATATTCCCTTAAGAACGCTAGCTTTCGGCTTCACCCAGTCTGAGGTACACATCTGGCTGACCTGGCAGTAACAATCGCAGAGGTGCTCCCTTTACCACCTAGCCAAACGAACAGGAACGTAGGGGTAAGCACAGGAGCCAGGAAACCGAGCTTGGCCAAAACTTAAGTCATATCAATGCATATAATGGTGTATAAAAGGTTCATGCGGAAGTGTCACACATGTTTTGGGCATGAGGCCCGTTTATATAAACTTCTGATAAAGAAGCCCCCAGGTATGATGAGTGCGGGTGGCGCGTCAAGTATGTGCGAACAATGCGCAAGCAAGCCCCTAAGGGCTTGGGAGAAGAGAAAATAAAAGGTAGGGAGAAGGAGAGAAATGCCAGACAGCTAATGTGAAAAATAAAAAAAAGGGACAGAGGAAGGAGACGAACACGGAGTCCGGCGCTAGGCGTAGAATCTTCGTAGGCGTGCTGCGTTCCATGGGTTCGGCTCGAGTCGGTTGTCCGATGCGTTTCACAGACGGTACGCTCCATCAGTCAGTACTTGGTTGATTATGAAGGGACCCTCACATTTGGGCTTTAGTTTGTCCTTTTTCTTGTCCGGTAGGAGTAGGACTAGTTCGCCAACGTTATAAGTTTTGGCCCGTACTTCTCTGCTTTGATATCTTCGAGCCTGCTGTTGATAGAATGCGGAACGGGCTTTTGCCACGTCGTGCTCCTCCTCCAATGCGTCCAAGCTGTCCTGCCGATCGAGCTCGGCTTCTCTTTCTTCGTATATGCGCACGCGAGGTGAGTCATGAATTATGTCGCAGGGCAGGACTGCCTCTGCACCGTATACCATAAAAAATGGTGTGAATCCGGTAGTGCAATTCGGCGTGGTCTGTAGTCCCCAGAGTACGGAGTCAAGCTCCTCTACCCGGTGCGTGTTAGATTCCTTGAGGGATCGCACTAGTCTGGGTTTGATGCCGCTCATGATGAGATCGTTGGCTCGCTCGACTTGACCGTTAGTTTGTGGGTGATGGACTTAAGCGTAGTCGAGCTTGATGCCCATGTTTTTGCACCAGAGTTTAACTTTGTCGGCCGTGAAGTTTGTGCCATTGTCAGTTATGATGCTCTGCGGGACGCCGTAACGGTGTACAACCCTAGATATGAAATCTATCACCGGTCCGGATTCGGCCGTCTTTACAGGCTTGGCCTCTATCCATTTGGTGAATTTGTCCACCATGACCAGTAGATATTTTTTTCTTGTGGGTTCCTCCTTTAAGGGGTCCAACCATGTCAAGCCCCCAGACCGCAAAAGGCCAGGGGATGGGTATGGTTTGTAGGGCGGTAGGCAGCATGTGGCTTTGATTAGCGAATAATTGGCAACCGACACATCGCTGCACTAAGTCCTGAGGGTCTGCCCGGGCCGTTGGCCAATAAAATCCAGTACGGAAGGCCTTCCTTACAAGGGCCCGGGCTGCGGCGTGGTGCCCGCCTAGTCCGGCATGAATTTCAGCCAGAAGATTTCGCCCTTCTTCTTCGGAGATACACCTTTGAAGGACTCCAGTTATGCTCTTCTTATAAAGCTCTCCCTCATGGACTTTGTAGGCTTTAGATCGCCGCACTCTGCAGCGGGCCTCGTTTTGGTCCTCGGGAAGTTCCTGCCTAGTTAGGTAGGCTAGGAATGGTTCTGTCCACGGGGCAATGACTACCATTATTGTGTGGGCTGACGGTGTTGTTTTGTTGGCAGAGCCACCAACTGTGTCCGAATGTTCGGTGAGGGGTAGTGTGGTTGTGTCCGAGCTGTTGTTTCTGGACTCTCCCTCCCATGTTACAGATGGCTTGAAAAGCCTCTCTAGGAAGATGTTGGGAGGGACAGCATCGCGCTTTGCACCGATGCGTGCCAACACCTCTGCTGCCTGGTTGTTCTCCCGGGCTATATGGTGAAATTCGAGCCCCTCAAACCGGGCTGACATCTTTAAGACGGCGTTGCAATAAGCTGCCATTTTCGGATCTTTGGCGTCAAAGTCTCCATTTATTTGGCATATCGCGAGGTTTGAATCCCCACGGACCTCTAGGCGCTGAATGCCCATGGAGACTGCCATCCGGAGACCATGTAGAAGGGCCTCATATTCGGCTGCGTTGTTGGAGTCCGTGTACATTATCTGGAGTATGTATTGGACTGTATCTCCTGTAGGGGATGTCAGAACGACGCCAGCCCCCAGGCCAGCCAACATTTTGGAGCCGTCGAAGTGCATGATCCAGTTGGAATATGCGTCGTACTCTTTAGGGAGCTCGGCTTCGGTCCATTCGGCGATGAAGTCAGCCAAAACCTGCGATTTAATAGCTTGTCGTGGCTTATAAGTTATATCGAACGGGAGGAGCTCAATGGCCCATTTGGCAATCCGGCCCGTTGCGTCGCGGTTGTTTATAATATCATTAAGAGGTACTTCGGATGCCACTGTTATTGAACACTCTTGGAAATAGTGTCGCAGCTTCCGGGATGCCATGAACACCGCGTATGCTATCTTTTGATAATGCGGGTACCGTGACTTGCTTGGAGTTAGGATAGTGGACACGTAGTAAACTGGTTTTTGGAGAGGAAACTTGTGTCCGTCCGTTTCTCGTTCGACGACGAGCACCGCGCTTACAACTTGATGGGTTGTCGTGATGTATAATAGCATTGGTTCACCCATGTTGGGCGCGGCCAGGACCGGATTTTTTGCCAGTATGGCTTTGATTTCTTCGAGTCCGGCCGTGGCGGCGTCCGTCCACTCGAAGTGTTCGGTGCGCCACAAGAGGCGATAAAGGGGTAATGCCTTTTCTCCTAAGCCGGAGATAAAGCGGCTTAGAGCCGCCACGCATCCGGTCAATTTTTGTATTTGCTTGAGGTCTTTTGGGATATCCAATTGCGATAGAGCTCGGATCTTGGCTGGGTTTGACTCAATTCCTCTACCGGATACAATGAAGCCCAAGAGCTTTCCGGCTGGCACGCCGAAAACGCATTTTTCTGGGTTGAGCTTAATGTCATATGCTCGGAGATTGTCGAATGTGAGCCTCAAGTCGTCTACTAGAGTTTCGACATGTTTGGATTTGATGACCACGTCATCTACGTATGCTTCAACTGTTTTGCCGATCTGGTTGGCCAGACATGTCTGAATCATGCGCTGATATGTTGCGCTGGTGTTTTTGAGCCTGAAGGGCATCGTGTTGAAGCAGAATGGGCCGTATGGGGTGATGAATGTCGTTGCGGCTTGGTCTGACTCTGCCATCTTGATTTGATGGTAGCCAGAGTATGCATCGAGCAACCACAATGAATCATGTCCTACAGTGGCGTCGATGATTTGATCAATTCGGGGGAGGGGGAAGGGATCCTTTGGGCAGGCTTTATTTAGGTCTTTGAAATCGACACATAGGCGCCAGGATTTGTCCTTCTTTGGTACCATCACCAGGTTTGCTAGCCAGTCCGGATGTTTTATATCTCTGATGAATCTGGCTTCCAGTAATTTTGCTAGCTCCTCTCCGATGGCTTGTCTCTTGGGTTCGGAGAAACGCCGAAGAGTTTGCTTAACGGGCTTGAACCCTTTTAGGATGTTCAGGCTGTGCTCGGCCAGCCTGCGTGGGATTCCTGGCATGTCTGAAGGGTGCCAGGCAAAAATGTCCCAATTTTCTCGTAGGAATTCTCTGAGTGCGGCGTCTACATCAGGTTTTAGTTGTGCCCCGATGGAGGCCGTTTTTGTGGTGTCCGTTGGATGGACTTGGAACTTGACTATTTCGTCTGCCGGCTTGAAGGAGGTGGACTTGGATCTTTTGTCGAGTATCACGTCGTCCCTGTCCACCATGGAGCGCAACGCAATTAGTTCCTCAGCCGCCAGGGCTTCGGATAATGCTTCAAGGGCCAGTGCGGCTGTCTTGTTTTCGGCGCGGAACACCGTGTCCGGATCACTAGCAAGAGTGATGATTCCGTTGGGTCCGGGCATTTGAGCTTCATGTACCCATAATGGGGTATAGCTTGAAAAATTGTGAATGCATCTCGCCCTAACAGAGCGTGGTATCCGCTGCTGAACGGGGCCACTTGAAATATGACCTCCTCGGATCTGTAATTATCTGGCGTGCCGAACACAATGTCCAGTGTGATTTTCCCAGAACAGCGTGCTTCTCGGCTAGGGATTATTCCTCTAAAGGTTGTGTTGCTTCGCTCAATGCGGCTCCAATCTATTTCCATTTTTCGCAGTGTTTCCTCATAGATGAGTTTCAATCCGCTGCCGCCATCCATGAGTACCTTTGTAAGCCGGAAGCCGTCCACTATCAGATTGAGGACCAATGCAGCTGGTGCTCGGGCTGGCCGGAATTTAGGTTCGTCACTGGCATTAAAAGTAATAGCCGTGTCACTCCATGGATTTATTGTTGCCACCTGGTAGACTTCGGCAAGGCTGTGGAGTGTTCGCTTCCTTGCATTGTTCGATGCGAAAGTCTCGAAGACTGTTGACACCGTACTGGCGTTTCTGGGGTGGTGCTCTATGGATTCTGGAGTTAGAAGCTCCTCGCCACTCCTGGCCACCTGCCGGAGTATCCAACATGCTCTAAGGCTGTGAGTTGGTGCGACTTCCCCTGAACTGTGGATTTTACAGGGTCCATTGAGCCATCCCTCCAGTACGGTCCCATACCGTATAGAGGGTTTTTGTTTTTTGCTGTTTGGCTTAAGTGCCTAGCGATAATGCGCTCTTTTGTTTCGGACTGGGATTGTATTCAAGGCCGGATTGTCCCAGAATTTCGTTTCGGTTTTCCGAACGCTTTCTGTCGCACGGTATTTCTGTACTATGGATGTCAAGTCGGCGAAGCGTGTAATTTCGCGATGACTTATGGCGTTGAGGATTCCGATGTCCGTGCAGTTGTTATAGAAGAATGTAATTGCATCCTTCTCACGGCAGTCCTTTATCCTGTTTATAACCAGGAGGAATCTAGCCCAGTAGTGGTGTACTGTTTCCCTGGGCTCTTGCTGTATTTGGGATAGATCCCTTGTAGTTGGGTGGGCGGGCGGATTTAAATCCGAAACCTCGCCCGATCTAAGATTCAGGGGCCAAGAAATTTCTGAATCCGGAAGCTTGTTTTCTTGGACGTTATTCAATGAATCAGGCCTGCTGCCTGACTTCCGGTTCAGGGCTTGGGCGACATCCTCCCCTCCGCGGATATCCGGCTTGGAGGGGTCAGGAATCCGGACACATCTGGTCCTTAGGATGGGCGAAGATTCGCTGCATTGTTCTTCCACCACTTCAACATGGTGGGTGACCTGGGGAGAGTCGATCTCCCTCTGATCGGGTTTAAGCCCCATCTGGCCGTAATCTGTAGCAACTCCCAGGGCGGCGATGCGATCCAAGAGCTCGTTTAGGGAATAGAGCTCCATCGGATCTAACCGCTCGGCGAGTTCCGAGCTGATCTGGAGATTGCTTTCGATGACCCGAGAGGTCATTGCCAGCGCGGCGGCCGAACAGGCGGTCATCAAAAACCTGCCTAGCCAGAGAGTTTGGCCGACAGCCAAAGCTCCTTTAGCAACAGCGTTATCTTTAAAGACGGGGTGCGGCATCCTTCCTGTTGGTGACGACACAGAGGAACTCTCAATGAAAGCACCAATGTCGGTGTCAAAACCGGCGGATCTCGGGTAGGGGGTCCCGAACTGTGCGTCTAGGCGGATGGTAATAGGAGACAAGGGACACGATGTTTTTACCCAGGTTCGGGCCCTCTCGGTGGAGGTAAAACCCTACTCCTGCTTGATTAATATTGATGATATGGGTAGTACAAGAGTTGATCTACCACAAGATCAGAGAGGCTAAACCCTAGAATCTAGCCTATGGTATGATTGTTGTTCGTCCTATGGACTAAAACTCTCCGGTTTATATAGACACCGGAGAGGGCTAGGGTTACACAGAGTCGGTTACAATGGGAGGAGATCTTCATATCATATCGTCAAGCTCGCCTTCCACGCGAAGGAAAGTCCCTATCCGGACACGGGACGAAGTCTTCAATCTTGTATCTTCATAGTCCGGGAGTCCGGCCAAAGGTCATAGTCCAGCCATCCGGACACCCCCTAATCCAGGACTCCCTCACCCATTCAACTTTATAATGGGAGACACGTTGGATCAACGTGAATACTTTAGGGATTATCACTTTACACAAAAAGGGAAACTATTATGGGATCAAATTAATATGTTGCGTTGGTATGCCCGGGATCTATGCTTGAGATATGATATTACTTGTTGCTCTAGGATGAAGGCTCCACACCTTCCCTTTTCATGCAAATTTAATGATAATGAAACCTTAGCTTCTTATGCTAATGGTATATATGATTACTATGATGTTGAACAAATTGAAGAATTTGTTGCTTTTAAGGCTACTTATGAAATTGAATCTTTGTTTTCAAAGTATGAAGCTTTTGATGATGATGTTTATAGGCCTGGAAATCTTTCTATACTTAGATATTGCTATGAAAAATATGAATGCAATTACAATATTAATGCATTTATTGAGAAAGTCTCCGCTGTCCAAGAAGAGATTAATATTTTGCAGGAAGCTATGGAAGAAGAAATTGATCAAACTATGAGCTCATTGGATGAAAAAGATGATGAGGAGAGCAAAGAACAAAAGGAGGAAGAGCGGATTGATCACCCGTGCCCACCTTCTAATGAGAGTAACTCTCCAACTCATACATTGTTTAATTCCCCTTCGTGCTTACGGAAGGATGATTGCTATGATCCCGTTGATTCTCTTGAAATATCCCTTTTTGATGATGATTGCTATGCTTGTGGCCAAGATGCCAATATGAATTATGCTTATGGAGATGAACTTGCTATAGTTCCTTATGTTAAACATGCAATTGTTACTATTTCACCCACGCATGATAGTCCTATTGTATTTTTGAATTCTCCCAACTACACTATATCGGAGAAGTTTGTGCTTATTAAGGATTATATTGATGGGTTGCCTTTTACCATTGCACATGATGATTTTGATGAATTTAATATGCATGTGCTTTCTGCTCCTACTTGCAATTATTATGAGAGAGGAACTATATCTCCACCTCTTTATGTTTCCAACACGATAGAATTGCAAGAAACTGCTTATACTATGCATTGGCCTTTACTATGTGTGCATGAATTGTTCTTTTATGACATGCCGATGCATAGGAAGAGAGTTAGACCACTACAAGAAATATGTCAACTAGTGACCTTCTGTCAGTGACCCTGGAAGAATTGGTCATAGATCTATGACCATTTGACACCAATTGGTCAAAATCTGTTCGGGGGCCTCCAAACCCTAAACCATTGCGACAATTTTGGTCAGAAAGGTCGTAATTTCCTTACATGAAATGGTCATAAAGCAAACGGTGCTGGTCCGCTACCTTATTTCTAGTTGTTAACGACCAATATAGATTGTCATAGCCTTGTAGATTGTGGTGGGTTGTCATGACTAGGCGCCATCTCATCAGTTTTGCCTATGTGTGATGTCCAAGGTGTCAATTATTGCCCTAGGTTGTGAAGCAACCTATATTTCTGTTATTCCAAAAATTCCCAAAAAAATCTCATAAATTTTTTGGATCATATCTTCATCAAATATGTCAAAAACCTTCCTTGCCTAGTTCAAAAATAACTCAACAATATTCATTTTCCTATTCTGTTCAAAGCAGCACTTTGTGAAGGAAGTACCACTTTGGCATGTCCAAATGGTATCCATTTTCTACAGTGCTTTCCTCTACCCAAATAACCATCCTCCACCAAATGCCAGCTTAATCCATTCATTATTTTGAGCCCGGCTTCAACATTCGTATTTATGTCCAGTGTGGTACTTTGCAAAGGAAGTACCACCTAGGCTCCTCCTTTTGAGCTGAAACTTTGTGAAGACGGTCTTCTTAGTAATTGATCATCCTCAGCCAAAACTCACACCCATTAGCCATGTGCATTTCATGTACCGCTAATCAAACACTTGGCTGCTTATTCATGTTTGAGCATCGATCGGTCTCCTCGTGAGAATCTTATGTTATGATTTTCTTCCTAGCACCTACCTAGGGAGTGCCCAACCCACTAGACATGCCTAGGCAGTCCAAAACACATGGCAACGCCACGGTCACGCGGTGACCATGCGGCGAGCATGCGAGTTTACGCGCTCTAGAGTCGGGGCCCTCGGCCACCGTCCAAACCTCGACGTATCGCCACCAAACCATGTATTAATGATTAAATAGGTCCTTATGTAACTAGAAATGATTTTTTGAAAAAATAAATAGCAAACTATGAGGCGGCTACAATTCAAATTTGACCCGCTTCCAACTGAATCGGCGGGAATTTGTCTTTTTCACCAGAGGTGGATCAAAACTTTTGACACCCAACCATTTTGTCAATTGTGCATTAAATATGGCCTAGTATTTTATAAATTTGATTTGGTCCAATTTTGCAACAAATATATGGTAGGTCCTTCATAAAAAAAACTCATTTCGGGCACTCAAAAAATGAAAAATGAATTTTCCATGCAAAGAACATGAAAACTTCCTTAGGCAACATTGTTTGCCATTCCAAGATGCACCCTTGTGCACAATATTAGATCATTTGAACAAACTATGCCATGAATGTGGCCATAAGATTGATCATTTGGCTTGAAAGCCATGAATCTTCCCGCATGATAGCTCATTTATGAGAACACTTTTTTAAAATAATTTCCGTATTACAAGTTTATTATTTTTCCTGGAAACTTGGTCACCTATAATGACACAATGCGAAGGTTTTCCAATTATTTTATTTTTTGAATTTTTTATGCCCGTTACAAAATGCACTCAAAACGACGGGCTTGACCGTTCCTAGCTAGTGGTTGAATCTTGGAAAAAATTTGATGTTTCTTTGATTAAATAGATACTTATGTACCTAGAAATGATTTTTGGAAAAAAATAAAGAGCAAACTATGAGGCAGCTGCAGTTCAAATTTGACCCGCTTCCAACTGAATCGGTGGAAATTTGTCTTTTTCACCAGAGGTGGATAAAAACTTTTTACACCCAACCATTTGGTAAATTGTGCATTAAATATGGCCTAGTATTTTAGAAAAATGATTTGGTCCAATTTTGCAATAATTATTTGGTAGGTCCTTCACAAAAAACCCTCATTTGGGGCACTCGAAAAATGGAAAATGGCTCTTTTGTGCAATGAAAGTGAAAACTCCCTAATGCAACATTGTTTGGAATTCCAAGATGCACCCTTGTGCACAATATGAGATCATTTGAACAAACTATGCCATGAATGTGGCCAGAAGATTGATCATTTGGCTTGAAAGCCATGAATCTTCACGCATGATAGCTCATTTCTGAGAACACTTTTT
Organism: Triticum aestivum; assembly: GCF_018294505.1. Taxonomy (NCBI): domain Eukaryota; kingdom Viridiplantae; phylum Streptophyta; class Magnoliopsida; order Poales; family Poaceae; genus Triticum; species Triticum aestivum. The sequence continues at coordinate 623,071,162 of NC_057795.1, forward strand.
TAAAATAATTTCCGTATTACAATGTTATTATTTTTCATGGAAACTTGGTCACATATAATGACACAATGCGAAGGTTTTCCAATTTTTTGATTTTTTTTTAAATTTTTATGCCCGTTTCAAAATGCGGTCAAAACGGCGGGCTTGACCGTTCCTAGCTAGTGGTTGAATCTTCAAAAACTTTTGATGTTTCTCTGATTAAATAGGTACTTATGTACCTAGAAATGATTTTTGTAAAAAAATAAAGAGCAAACTATGAGGCAGCTGCAGTTCAAATTTGAACCGCTTCCTACTGAATCGGCTGGAATTTGTCTTTTTCATCAGAGGTGGATAAAAGCTTTTCACACCCAACCATTTGATCAATTGTGCATTTAATATGGCCTAGTATTTTAGAAAATTGATTTGGTACAATTTTGCAACAAATATTTGGTAGGTCCTTCACAAAAAAACTCATTTTGTCACTCGAAAAATGGAAAATACTTTTTTTTCCTAAAAACTCGTTCACATAACACTTTTTAAAGATATTTGTCTTGTTCCAATTCGAAGTTTGTTAGTTTTTCTAAAAATTAGGTCACCTTTGCTGACACAATGAGAATGTTTTTATTTTTTTGAATTTCTCATTTCATAAAACTGTTTATATGATTCAACAGCTTATTTTTAGCCGATTACGACCAATTTAAATGGTCATAACGTGTACTGGGTTCTAATTAGTCCATGGGCATGTCACACGGATCATGCCTCCAATGCCGTCGGATGCTCCCGGATCCAACGGCAGCCTTTCTCCCTTACCCTCCTCTCACCCGGCCCACAGCCCCGCACCCTCACCCTCTCACCCCGCACGCGAACCCTACTACTCTCCCTGACCCTCTCCCTTGTAGCCGTCTTCCCACCCCGCTCCAGATCCAGATCCGCCACCCACCTCCCTCTCCCCTCGCCGCCTCGCCTCCCCTCGCCGTCGCACCGCCCATCGTTGGCTTGTGAGATCCTCTTTGGTCGCGACGACGGGGATGGATGCGGCGGTGACCACTGCCGACCTGCTCTCCGTGCTGGCGCCCTCCTGGAGCGCGGCGGTGGTGTTGGCCTCCTACCTCGCGTACCTTGCCGCCGCCAGCGCCCTCCTCCCCAAGCTCGTCGCCGTCCTCCCCGACTCCTCCTGTCTCCACTACCGTTGCAATGGTGCCCCTCATCTCTCTCTCTGTCTCTAAGCCGCAAAGCGTTTCTCTTCTTCCGTCGTCTTTCTATCTACTCAGCCGACTCTAATCGGCGCGCGCGTGTGTGTGCAGGTCTGCTCTCGCTGCCGCTGCTCCTGGGGCTTTCCGCGCTCGGCGTCTACATGGGTTGGATGACTCCCACCGTGAGATCCACGGTGGGGTTTCTCGCCTCCGCCCTCCCACCCCACCACCGGCCCTGTCCGCCATGTCAAAGCAAGGTTTGTCTGCTTGCTCCCCATCGACCAACGCGAGATCGATCCCATCGTCATTTTTCACCGGCCGATTTTTGGTCCTCCGGGGTCCTGATGTCTCTTCCGGTTTCAGGGCTGTTTTGCAGGAGGGAAGGCCAAGCCGCTCAAGCAGGCCAAGGTCACCGAGAAGGACTACGACGAGGTATGTTGTTGTTCTCCCTTTGCTTGCGCTCCCGATTCGTCACCCGAATCAGCGATCTGCCCCTGTAATTCTAGGTTTGGGGATGTTTGGGTTGCTCTGGTGTAGATCGGTCCGTGCTTGGTTGGTAGTTGCACATGATTCGTTAGGGGGATATGAATTTGGTGGGTTGCTATGCTTATGCGCCTGTTCTGCTTCACTGGAATCTTGTCAAAATTAAGGGTTTGTGAATGTTGTCTTGGTGACTGCAAGCGATTCGCTTATACTTGATCGGAAGGGGAGTTTGTCGAATTGGTATGAATTATGCTGATTATGCTGGATGAGAGTGTCACCTTGATAATAAATCTGTGATGTTCTAAATTTTGGAGCGGTAGTGTGTGCAAAGGAGTGAGCAATGTTATGCATCGGCTTCTGTTCCTTCATGGTTAGACTTGGGAGTTTCCATTTGCTAACGTTTCTATATAAGCAAGGTTGCCTTCTGTTCTTGTTTGCTAACACAATACATAGTCATGGATTGTCAAAAGTGAATATCTTATGTCGAACTTATAGCAGCAATCTTATTCTACATATTTAAGTGTCCAAATACAGTCCAAAGATAAATCTTAGCTGTAAATATTCTGCATATATAGTGTTCAATTTGATCTATAAGATCTAAGTTTGTTGTACTATTAATGGTGATAAGGTTGCTGCTAGTATATTCTGTACATTTCTTGTTTGGGGTTGGGCTAGAAAACAATGTCTGATTCGTCTAGCCAGTCGACAAGCTAAAACAACTAGCTATAAAATGACATCAAGTTCTGGTTTACATGATATTCTCGTCATTCATGCCGACAGACCTTTTGCTTTAGTGTTTAGAGTAGATTGAGTTTGTTGGCTCTCCTTTTTGTTTCTGTTCTTATTTTGGACAGATGCTTGGGGTGCATACTTTCTAGAATCTACATTTGAATTTGCAGTTTGCGTTGTCGAAGAAAATTGTCGATTGTTTGATTGATGTTCTGACTTTTATGTGGACCAGTCGTCCATTCTCTAAATCATTATTTTAATCCTGCTACCCTTTTTGTATCTATGTACTGTTTATCTTGTTTAACCATTAATGCGTACTTTTCTTTCAGCAATGGCAACACAAGCAGGAACATCGGCTACTCCTCGTTTAAGTACCCAAGTGGTAGGTTTCTCTGTATGCGGGAGTCACCATCTAGGCATGCTTGCTGCTTCACCAGAATGCTGCATTGTTCTTTAGCTGCCGATTGTCTATGTAGATTGACTGTATCGAGTTGAGGGCTTGAGGTAGGCTGTAGGTGATTAGAACAACCACCTGTTAAGTAAGATCGGGTGTAGTGTATGCTCTGAACATAAGCTTGTGCTGCTGCCAGTGTAGTGTAGTGTATGCTCTGAACACAAGATCCTTTACTTACTCTGGTTTGGTTAAGACTGATGATGCCATGGATAAGAAAACAATTTAAAAGGTCTGTTGAAACAAGGTAGAAGCATGTTCTTTCTGTCAACGTACCCTAAACCCTTTTTATTTGAACTTGTTAGTTATGTTTTGGAGTCTGGACTTTTTGAATCAATATCTATCAGATTAATGCATGCCTTGTTTTGTTTTTTTAGTTTGTTGCAAAAAATATATGTGGTATATCTGATTAGTTACAAGGTGTGCTGCTGGAAAGCCCCTGTCTAGACAAGTTGTACCTTTGGAGTAGTACTACATGCAACCTCATGGAACCTTCATGTTGTTTCATTGAACTATATTGAATATATACTACTACGGGAGCCTGTTACTATTACTACATGCCATCCTTCTTATTTCCAGTAATGATTTTGATGCTGAAATGCTGGTGAAAATATGATGCAAGCCTGTTACTATTACTACACGTCTAGATATATGATGTAAAGCATGTTGTATTTACACACTTTCATCCAACTGAGCAGCCGCATAGGCAAGTTGAGGTGGGGGACTGAGAAGTTAAGCCACGTGGGTGCTGATCATGTACAGCGGCGCTCTTTCCGGCGTTGACCCGACCAAGCTGATGATGCAAGGCTGCTTGTCCTTCTGCTGCATGTCTTCATCGATTAGTTCTTTCACAGGTAGAGAGATAAATCCTTCACTTGTTCACTGTGTCATCTGCTGATTACTTCTATTATCACCTAGTGCCCCTATTAGTGAGATTCATCTAGTATTTTTTTTTGCAAAGCATGAAATGGTTTGGAGTAGTTGATCATTGAACCTTCGTGTCGTTAGCATGTAGTACTGTAGCAACCAGATGCAATCCATTTTACTAAATGCATTCTGGTTAGGATTTAGTCATGGCATGACCTTGCTGTTATGTTTTCTATGGATCTGTTCACTTAGCTCTCTCATTCTCCATTAGTGAGCATGGTAATTGGGAAACACTATGTAATGATAAACTAGTGTTTCCTGCTTACAGCAAGCTATCTATTGTACATGTGTCCATTTTACCTCTATAAATAGTTTTTTTCATACCTAGCAACTAATGAATTATTCGTGCAATGTGAATCATTGCTGCTATCCTGCTACTAGTGTTTCCTGTCAAGTAGTGTTTGCTTGGTGACAGGATGCTGTTTTTTCCTTCCAAGTATAATGCTCCTTTCATGTAGTGATGATACTACATCTATTTCATTTCATGTTTATGCCTCTTCCAGAAAATGTGCTGCACCTACAGTAATCAATCTAACTTATCCATTTTATTATATAGGCCTTCAAGTACAAGAGGATGTTGCTTGACTATAACAGCGAACACGACCAACAAGTTCCGCCAGCGCGAGGCAAACGATCGAGGTGGCTGCTGCTGTGATCGAGGTGGCTGCTGCTGCACAATAGTTTTAGTTGATGTTGCCACCATGTTTTGGTGCCTCTGTATTTGTTTCTAATTGTATGTACACTTGATGGATCGTGCAGATGTGCTGTTGTGAGTTTCATAGAGTGATTTTTGGATTTGATCATTTAATTTTGAGAATTATTGGGTGTTGCTGTTGAAATGTGTAAAATTCAAATCTGTGAATGAAAAGGCTGAATGTTGGTTTATTGGATCGAATAATATTGGGCTCTAAAACGGCTATGGCCCAAACAATAGTGGACTGGAATACTGTGCATTTATGAAAAACAAAAACAAAAGGCTGAATGAAACGGAATGCAAAATGGCCTAGGCCCAGAAAATAAAAAGGCCGAATGTAGGGCTTGGCCCCTGAACCTGACCAAAAATTGACAGAAAAAACACAAATAGGATCAATTATTGGGCTCGGCCCATGTAAAACACCTAATCGGACCGGGCTGAATCTTGTCAGTGACCTTTTCAATTGGTCGTAATATTGCCACGTCAGATTGCCACGTCGGATCCGACGTGGCCTGGGCAGACAGCTAGTGACCAAAACAAAACAGTAGGCTTATTTTGGTCGTAAATTTCTACGACCTTCTCACAGTAAGGTGAAAAATGTCAGTTTACGACGGCCAGCTAAGGATGGCAATTTTACCCATGGACATGGATACCCATGGATATCCGACCCGAATGGATAGGGTTTGGATATGCTTTTGTGCCCATGGGCGGTGCCCAAACCCGACCCAGTTGCCCGTGGGTAGGTCATGGATAAAATCTTACACCCATGGATATATCCAAACCCGACCCGAAAGTATGCATTAATGGGCAAAAATCTGCTACCTACCCACAATCACATGTCCCACTGCAATTTTACACTTCCTTACATAAAACATGCAAAAAAAATTGCACAATCCCCACCGTAACTTTTATTAGTTGACATTCAATTCCCACTAACATACTCCAGCGCCCCTTCCCTTATTTTTATCTCCTCGTTAAATGACTCGTCATTCTCATCTATTCGAAAAATACTAAATGATATTAGGTTATTAGTGGACATTGATTTACCATAAGTTGATGTATTACAATAAGCGAAGCCTTAGTTGCCACAAGGTGAATAATGGAAGAGCTTATGTTAATATCCTGTTATGTCTTATTTACATGTCTTGAGAGGACCCAATGGATATCCAGTGGGTATGGATATCCATCGGGTTTGGACATGGACACAATTATTCACCCATGGATTTTTTTCAAGGGCGGGCAAAGACTGTCCTCATGGATATGGATATGGATTTGATTTTGTTCAACCCGATCCAAACCCGACCCATTGCCATCCTTACGGCCAGCTTTTGACCTTCTAGTTTTGGTCACAAAAAGGTCACAAATAAAAAACTATGACCATTCAGTGACTAATAGTGGTGGTCACAAGTTGACATATTTCTTATATTGGACTTCGTTGCTGCATGATATATGTTACTTTATGCTCACTACTAAATTACAAATCATTGTTAATTAAAATTGGCTTTGATATACCTTGGGATCCGGGTGGATCCATTACTTGAGCACTATATGCCTAGCTTAATGGCTTTAAAGAAAGCGCTGCTAGGGAGACAACCCGGAAGTTTTAGAGAGTCATTTATTTATGTTGAGTGCTTTTGTATAGTTTAAAAACAAAAAAAATAAAGAGGGGAACCTAAAAACTTTTCAAAAAGGAAAGTGAAAGTGAGAGAGACAAGTATTGTTGAAGTGGGAGCCAGCCTTGAACTTTGTTCATGCTCACGGAAACTTTGTGAATCTTGATTACAGAAACTTTTCAACAAAAATAATTATCCCCTTGTAAAATACCATTGTATTATAAAAATAATGTGCTAAGGTTTGCCTTTAGGATGTTTACAATGCTTGTTGGTTTGAACGGTGCAGGACAGAAACTTTGGCTGTAGTGCGCGATTTTACATTTTTAACTGGAACGTCAAACGGTTCTGATTCTTTTTGCACTGTCTTGATATACAACTTGTTTATGTTTCCTAATTGTGGTAGAATTTGTTTGGTACTAGAAGTATGGTGGATGTTCAGATTGCTACAGACTGTTCTGTTTTTGACAGATTCTGTTTTTAATGCATAGTTTGCTTGTTTTGATGAATCTATCAATTTATATCAGTGGATTAAGCCATGGAAAAGCTATATTACAGTATACACAATGCAAATACAAAATATGAATTGGTTTACTACAGTACTTAGAGTAATGATTTGCTTTATCATACTAACGGATCTTACCGAGTTTTCTGTTGAAGTTTTGTGTGGATGAAGTGTCTAATCGAGGATGTCTCGATATGAGGAAAAGGAAGAGAGGCAAGAGCTCAAGATTGGGGATACTCGAGGCACCCCAAGCAAATATTCAAGGATACTCAACCGTCTAAGCTTGGGGATGCCCCGAAAGGCATCCCCTCTTTCTTCAACAAGTATCGGTATGTTTTCGTATTCGTTTCGTTCATGCGGTATGTGCAAGTCTTGGAGCGTCTTTTGCATTTAGTTTTCATTTTTCTTTTATGCACCATGCTGGTATAGGATAGCCTTTGGTTGATTTATAGAACGCTCATTGCACTTCTCTTAAATCTTTTGAGTATGGCTTTATAGAATGCTTCATGTGCTTCACTTATATCATTTGAGGTTTGGATTGCATGTTTCTCTTCACATAGAAAACCGCCATTTGTAGAATGCTCTTTTGCTTCACTTATATTTGTTAGAGCGTGGGCATATCTTTTGTAGAAAGAATTAAACTCTCTTGCTTCACTTATATCTATTTAGAGAGATGACAGGAATTGGTCATTCACAAGGTTAGTCATAAAATCCTACATAACTTGTAGATCGCTGAATATGATATGTTTGATTCCTTGCAATAGTTTTGCGATATAATGATGGCGATATTAGAGTCATGTTAGTGGGTGGTTGTGGATTGTAGAGACACTTGTGTTGAGGTTTGCAAGTCCCGTAGCATGCATGTATGGTAACCATTGTGTGACAAATTTGAAGCATGGGGTGTTTCTTTTATTGTCTTCCTTATGAGTGGCGGTCGGGGACGGGCGATGGTATTTTCCTACCAATCTATCCCCCTAGGGGCATGCGTAGTAGTACTTTGCTTCGAGGGCTAATAAAATTTTGCAATAAGTATATGAGTTCTTTATGACTAATGTGAGTCCATGGATTATACGCACTTTTACCTTTCCATCATTGCTAGCCTCTTCGGTACCGTGCATTGCCCTTTCTCTCACCTTGAGAGTTGGTGCAAACTTTGCCGATGCATCCAAACCCCGTGATATGATATGCTCTATCACACATAAGCCTCCTTATATCTTCCTCAAAACAGCCACCATACCTACCTATCATGGTATTTCCATAGCCATTCCGAGATATATTGCCATGCAACTTCCATAATCATCAAATTCATGACTTGAGCATTCATTTCACCTTGCTTTGCATGATCGTAAGATAGCTAGCATGTTGTTTTCATGGCTTGTTCATTTTTGATGTCATTGCTATGCTAGATCGTTGCACAACACGGTACACCGCCGGAAGCATTCATATAGAGGCATGTCTTTGTTCTAGTATCGAGTTGTAATATTGAGTTGTAAGTAAATAAAAGTGTGATTATCATCATTATAGAGCATTGCCCCATGAAAAAAATAAAAAGAAAAGAAAAAAGAAAAAAAGGGAAAGGCCAAAGAAGCCTAAATAAAAAAAGGGGCCAAAGAAGCCCACCCAAAAAAAGAAAAAAAAGAAAAGTGGCAACGTTACTATCCTTTTACCACACTTGTGCTTCAGAGTAGCGCCATGTTCTTCATATAGAGAGTCTCCTATGTTGTCACTTTCATATACTAGTGGGAATTTTTCATTATAGAACTTGGCTTGTATATTCCAATGATGGGCTTCCTCAAATGCCCTAGGTCTTCATGAGCAAGCAAGTTCGATGCACACCCACTTAGTTTTCAGTTTGAGCTTTCATACACTTATAGCTCTTAGTGCATCCGTTGGATGGCAATCCCTACTCCTCGCATTGACATCAATTGATGGGCATCTCCATAGCCCGTTGATTAGCCGCATCGATGTGAGACTTTCTCCCTTTTTTGTCTTCTCCACATAACCTCCATCATTATATTCTATTCCACCTATAGTGTTATACCCATGGCTTGCGCTCATGTATTCTGTGAGGGTTGAAAAAGCTGAAGCGCGTTAAAAAGTATAAACCAATTGCTCGGTTTGTCATCGGGGTTGTGCATGATGGGAGCATTTTTTGTGACGAAAATGAAGCATGGCCAAACTATATGATTTTGTAGGGATAAGCTTGCTTTGGCCTTGTTGTTTTGAAAAGACATGATTGCTTTATTAGTATCCTCGAAGTATTATTGTTTTTTATGTCAAATGATAGACTATTGCTTTGAATCACTCGTGTCTTAATATTCATGCCATGATTAAACATATGATCAAGATTATGCTAGGTAGCATTCCACATCAAAAATTATCTTTTTTATCATTTACCTACTTGAGGACGAGCAGGAATTAAGCTTGGGGATGCTGATACGTCTCTGTCGTATCTATAATTTTTGATTGTTCCATGCCAATATTCTTCAACTTTCATATACTTATGGCAAGTTTTTATACTATTTTTGGGACTAACATATTGATCCAGTGCCCAGTGCCAGTTCCTGTTTGTTGCATGTTTTATGTTTCACAGAAAACCAATATCTAGCGGAATCCAAAAGGGATAAAAGCAGACGGAGAATTATTTTGGAATATTTGGGATTTTCCGGAGGAAGAATCAACGGGAAACGGTGTTCAAGGTGGCTAGGACATAGGGGGGCACGCCCACCCCCCTGGGCACGCCTGTCACTCTCCTGGTCCACCCGTAAGGCGGTTGACGCTCTTCTTTTGCCGCACGAAAGCTAATTTTACAAGAAAAATCTGGGCGAAAGATTCACTCCAATCGGAGTTACGGATCTCCAGATATAAAAGAAACGGTGAAGGGGCAGAATCTCGGAACGCAGAAACAGAGAGATATATCCAATCACGGAGGGGCTTTCGCCCCTCCCATGCCATGGGATCCAAGGTCCAAAGGGGAAACCCTTCTCCCATCCAGGGAGAAGGTCAAGGAAGAAGAATAAGGAGGGGGGGCTCTCTCCCCCTTGCTTCTGGTGGCGCCGGAACACCACCGGGGGCCATCATCATTACCGTGATCTTCACCAACACCTCCGCCATATTCACCAACATCTCCATCACCTTCCCCCATCTATATTCAGCGGTCCACTCTCCCACAACCCGTTGTACCCTCTACTTGAACATGGTACTTTATGCTTCATATTATTATCCAATGATGTGTTGCCATCCTATGATGTCTGAGTAGATTTTTGTTTTTCTATCGGTAATTGATGAATTGCTATGATTGGTTTGAATTGCATGTTTTATTATTGGTGTTGTCCTATTGTGCCCTTCGTGTCGCGCAAGCGTGAGGGATTCCCGCTGTAGGGTTTGTAATATGTTCATGATTTGCTTATGGTGGGTGGCATGAGTGAAAGAAGCACAGACCCGAGTAAGTAGGTTGTTTGCGTATGGGATAAAGGGGACTTGATACTTTAATGCTATGGTTGGGTTTTTACCTTGATGATCTTTAGTAGTTGCGGATGCTTGCTAGAGTCCCAATCATAAGTGCATATGATCCAAGAAGAGAAATTATGTTATCTTATGCCTCTCCCTCAAATAGAATTGCAATAGTGATTACCGGTCTAGTAACATAGTCAATTTCCTAGGGACAATTTCACAACTCCTACCACCACTTTTCCACACTCGCTATATTTACTTTATTGCATCTTTATCTAAACAGCCCCTACTTTTTATTTACGTGTTCTTTATTATCTTGCAACCCTATCCAACAACACCTACAAAGTACTTCTAGATTCATACTTGTTCTAGGTAAAGCGAACGTCAAGCGTGTGTAGAGTCGTATCAGTGGTCGATAGGACTTGAGAGAGTATTTGTTCTACCTTTAGCTCCTCATTGGGTTCGACACTCTTACTTATCGAAAGAGGCTACAACTATCCCGTATACTTGCGGGTCATCAATGATGCTCATCGTGATGACCGCAGCTCTCTTCTATGTGATGGTAGTTTAGATGATCGATATCGACTTGTAATGTGAAGACAAACTAGCTACTCGTGGTCTCGAGACTTGTAATGTTCTAACTTTGTTTGGTATTTTGAATTCGGAGACTAATATGATGAATTGTATTCGGAGACTAATCTTCTATTGTATTTGATAAATCTATTGTTTATGTTTTGTATTGTCTATATTCTATGTAGTAATGTATTTTGTAACCTGTGCAAATATCAGAAAAGAAAAAAAATTCCTAATATTCATAGTAGTGGCGCACCATATTGCACTTTAGTGGCGCACTGAAATAAACACACCAGTGGCGCATTATTTGAAAGTGCGCCATTAGTGACCCAGAGCACAAGGTAATTATGGCCCCCTGGGAGTCATATTAATGGCGCACTGGTGGACAGAGTAATGGCGCACTATGTGGTGCGCCACTATTATCTGGGATACTAATGGCACACCAGAGGTGTGCCATTACTATTTGTTACTAGTGGCGTGTTAATAGTGGTGCACCTGTAGTGCGCCATTAATAGACAAAACAGGTGCGACACTAACAACCCTTTTTCTAGTAGTGGTGGATGAAGCTTTCGAGATTTAGGAAACCGAGATATAAAAGGAATTAAGTAGACACAAAAGCTCAAGCTTGGGGATGCCCAAGGCACCCCAATATAATATTTCAAGAAGTCTCAAGCATCTAAGCTTGGGGATGCCCTGGTAGGCATCCCACCTTTCTTCTTCAACAATTATTGGTTAGTATCGGTTGAGCCTAAGTTTTGGCTTCTTCACATTAGTCGTGATATCCTTGCAATGCCATTTTATTTTGTTTTGCTTGCTGCTTGAATGAAATACCAAGATCTGAAATCCTTAAAAGAGAGAGAGAGTCTTCACATAGTTACATAATGATTTAACTACTCATTGATCTTCACTTATATCTCTTTGGAGTAGTTTGTCATTTACTCGTGTGCTTCGCTTATATCCTATGAGTAAATGGTTGAATGAGTTGAATGTCATAAATCTGAAATTATATATGCTTACCCAGTTGAGAGTAATGACTTCACATCTAAGAAGTAGAGGTAGTAAATTTATTGAAGGTTAGCAAGCATTGTATTGGTCACTTGAACAATTCATGAAAGAGTATTGAAGGAAGAGAGATTTATATCAGTGGATTAAGACATGGAAAAGCTATATTACAGTAGACACAGTGCAAATACAAAATATGAATTGGTGTACTACAGTACTTAGAGTAGTGATTTGCTTTATCATACTAACGGATCTTACCGAGTTTTCTGTTGAAGTTTTGTGTGGATGAAGTGTCTAATCGAGGATGTCTCGATATGAGGAAAAGGAAGAGAGGCAAGAGCTCAAGCTTGGGGATGCCCGAGGCACCCCAAGTAAATATTCAAGAAGACTCAAGCGTCTAAACTTGGGGATGCCCCGAAAGGCATCCCCTCTTTCTTCAACAAGTATCAGCATGTTTCCGTATTCGTTTCATTCATGCGATATGTGCAAGTCTTGGAGCATCTTTTGCATTTAGTTTTCACTTTTCTTTTATGCACCATGCTGGTATGGGATAGCCTTTGGTTGATTTATAGAACGCTCATTGCACTTCACTTAAATCTTTTGAGTATGGATTTATAGAATGCTTCATGTGCTTCACTTATATCATTTGAAGTTTGGATTGCCTGTTTCTCTTCACATAGAAAACCGCCATTTGTAGAATGCCCTTTTGCTTCACTTATATTTGTTAGAGCGTGGGCATATCTTGTGTAGAAAGAATTAAACTCTCTTGCTTCACTTATATCTATTTAGAGAGATGACAGGAATTGGTCATTCACAAGGTTAGTCATAAAATCCTACATAACTTGTAGATCGCTGAATATGATATGTTTGATTCCTTGCAATAGTTTTGCGATATAAAGATGGTGATATTAGAGTCATGCTAGTGGGTGGTTGTGTATTGTAGAGACATTTATGTTGAGGTTTGCAATTCCTGTAGCATGCACGTATGGTAACCGTTGTGTGACAAATTTGAAGCATGGGGTGTTTCTTTGATTGTCTTCCTTATGAGTGGCGGTCGGGGACGAGCGATGGTATTTTCCTACCAATGTATCCCCCTAGGGGCATGCGTAGTAGTAATTTTCTTCGAGGGCTAATAAACTTTTGCAATAAGTATATGAGTTCTTTATGACTAATGTGAGTCCATGGATTATACGCACTTTTACCTTTCCATCATTGGTAGCCTCTTCGGTACCGTGCATTGCCCTTTCTCACCTTGAGAGTTGGTGCAAACTTCGTCGGTGCATCCAAACCCCGTGATATGATACCCTCTATCACACATAAGCCTCCTTATATCTTCCTCAAAACAGCCACCATACCTACCTATCATGGCATTTCCATAGCCATTCCGAGATATATTGCCATTCAACTTCCATCATTATCATATACATGACTTGAGCATTCATTATCACATTGCTTTGCATCATCGTAAGATAGCTAGCATGATGTTTTCATGGCTTGTCCGTTTTTGATGTCATTGCTATGCTAGATTATTGCACAACCCGGTACACCGCCGGAAGCATTCATATAGAGTCATATCTTAGTTCTAGTATCGAGTTGTAATATTGACTTGTAAGTAAATAAAAGTGTGATGATCATCATTATAGAGCATTTCCCCATGAAAAAAAAGAAAAAAAAAGAAAAAAGAAGAAAAAAAGGGAAAGGCCAAAGAAGCCTAAATAAAAAATGGAGCCAAAGAAACCCACCCAAAAAAGAAAAAAAGAAAAGGGGCAATGTTACTATCCTTTTACCACACTTGTGCTACAGAGTAGCACCATGTTCTTCATATAGAGAGTCTCCTATGTTGTCACTTTCATATACTAGTGGGAATTTTTCATTATAGAACTTGGCTTGTATATTCCAACGATGGGCTTCCTCAAATGCCCTAGGTCTTCATGAGCAAGCAAGTTGGATGCACGCCCACTTAGTTTTCAGTTTGAGCTTTCATACACTTATAGCTCTTAGTGCATCCGTTGCATGGCAATCCCTACTCCTCGCATTGACATCAATTGATGGGCATCTCCATAGACCATTGATTAGCCGCGTCGATGTGAGACTTTCTCCCTTTTTTGTATTCTCCACATAACCTCCATCATTATATTCTATTCCACCTATAGTGCTATATCCATGGCTTGCGCTCATGTATTGTGTGAGGGTTGAAAAAGCTGAAGCGCGTTAAAAAATTTGAAACCAATTGTTCGGCTTGTCATCGGGGTTGTGCATGATGGGAGCATTTTGTGTGACAAAAATGAAGCATGGCCAAACTATATGATTTTGTAGGGATAAGCTTGCTTTGGCCTTGTTATTTTGAAAAGACATGATTGCTTTATTAGTACGCTCGAAGTATTATTGTTTTTTATGTCAAATGATATACTATTGCTTTGAATCACTCGTGTCTTAATATTCATGCCATGATTAGACATATGATCAAGATTATGCTAGGTAGCATTCCACATCAAAAATTATCTTTTTTATCATTTACATACTAGAGGATGAGCAGGAATTAAGCTTGGGGATGCTGATACGTCTCCATCGTATATATAATTTTTGATTGTTCCATGCTATTATTCTTCAACTTTCATATACTTTGGCAACTTTTTATACTATTTTTGGGACTAACATATTGATCCAGTGCCCAGTGCTAGTTCCTGTTTGTTGCATGTTTCATGTTTGCAGAAAACCAATATCAAATGTAATCCAAACGGGATAAAAACGGACGGAGAATTATTTTGGAATATTTGGGATTTTCCGGAGGAAGAATCAACGCGAAACGGTGTTCGAGGTGGCCAGGAGATAGGGGACACGCCCACCCCCCTGGGCGCGCCTGTCACTCTCCTGGGCCACTCGTAAGGCGGTTGACGCTCATCTTTGGCTCCAAGAAAGCAAATTTTATGAGAAAAATCTGGGTGAAAGATTCACCCCAATCGGAGTTACGGATCTCCGGATATAAAAGAAACGGTGAAGGGGCAGAATCTGGGAACGCAGAAACAGAGAGATAGATCCAATCTCGGAGGGGCTTTCGCCCCTCCCACGCCATGGGAGCCATGTACCAGAGGGTAAACCCTTCTCCCATCTAGGGAGAAGGTCAAGGAAGAAGAATAAGGAGGGGGGCTCTCTCCCCCTTGCTTCCGGTGGCGCCGGAACACCGGCGGCGGCCATCATCATCATTGCGATCTTCACCAACACCTCCGCCATATTCACCAACATCTCCATCACCTTCCCCCATCTATATTCAGCGGCCCACTGTCCTGCAACCCGTTGTACCCTTTACTTGAACATGGTGCTTTATGCTTCATATTATTATCCAATGATGTGTTGCCATCCTATGATGTCTGAGTAGATTTTCATTGTCCCATCGGTGATTGATGAATTGCTATGATTGGTTTGAATTGCATGTTTTATTATTGGTGCTGTCCGATTGTGCCCTCCATGTCACGCAAGCGTGAGGGATTCCCGCTGTAGGGTTTGCAATATGTTCATGATTTGCTTATAGTGGGTGGCGTGAGTGACAGAAGCACAGACCCGAGTAAGTAGGTTGTTTGCGTATGGGATAAAGGGGACTTCATACTTTAATGCTATGGTTGGGTTTTTACCTTAATGATCTTTAGTAGTTGCGGATGCTTGCTAGAGTCCCAGTCATAAGTGCATATGATCCAAGAAGAGAAATTTTGTTAGCTTATGTCTCTCCCTCAAATAGAATTGCAATAGTGATTACCGGTCTAGTAACATAGTCAATTGCCTAGGGATAATTTCACAACTCCTACCGCCACTTTTCCACACTTGCTATATTTACTTTATTGCATCTTTATCTAAACAGCCCCTACTTTTTATTTACGTGTTCTTTATTATCTTGCAACCCTATCCAACAACACCTACAAAGTACTTCTAGATTCATACTTGTTCTAGTTAAAGCGAACGTCAAGCGTGCGTAGAGTCATTTTACTGGCCGATAGGACTTGAGAGAGTATTTGTTCTACCTTTAGCTCCTCGTTGGGTTCGACACTCTTACTTATCGAAAGAGGCCACAACTATCCCGTATACTTGCGGGTCATCAATGATGCTCATCGTGATGATCGCGGCTCTCTTCTATGTGATGGTAGTTTAGATGATCGATATTGACTTGTAATGTGAAGACAAACTGGCTACTCGCGGTCTCGAGACTTGTAATGTTCTAACTTTGTTTGGTATTTTGAATTCAAAGACTAATATGATGAATTATATTCGGAGACTAATCTTCTATTGTATTCGATAAATCTGTTGTTTATATTTTGTGTTGTCTATATTTTGTGCAGTAATGTATTTTGTAACCTGTGCAAATATCAAGGAAAAAATTAATTCCTAATATTCATAGTAGTGGTGCACCATATTGCACTTTAGTGGCGCACTGAAATAGACACACCAGTGGTGCATTATCTGATATGCGCCATTAGTAACCCAGAGCAGAAGGTAAATATGGCCCCCCTGGGAGGCATTAATGGCGTACTGGTGTACATAGTAATGGCGCACTATGTGGTGCCCCACTATTATCTAGGATACTAATGGCACACTAGAGGTGCGCCATTACTATTTGTTATTAGTGGCGTGTTAATAGTGGTGCACCTGTAGTGCGCCATTAATAGCAAAAACAGGTGTGCCACTAACAGCCCTTTTTCTAGTAGTGGTGGATGAAGCTTCCGAGATTTAGGAAACCTAGAAATAAAAGGAATTAAGTAGACACAAAAGCTCAAGCTTGGGGATGCCCAAGGCACCACAATATAATATTTCAAGAAGTCTCAAGCATCTAAGCTTGGGGATGACCCGGTAGGCATCCCACCTTTCTTCTTCAGCAATTATCGATTAGTATCGGTTGAGCCTAAGTTTTTGCTTCTTCACATGAGTCATGATATCCTTGCAAAGCCATTTTATTTTGTTTTGCTTGCTTCTTGAATGAAATACCAAGATCTGAAATCCTTAAAAGAGAGAGAGAGTCTTCACATAGTTACATAATGATTTAACTACTCATTAATCTTCACTTATATCTCTTTGGAGTAGTTTGTCATTTACTCGTGTGCTTCACTTATATCGAATGAGTAAATGGTTGAATGAGTTGAATGTCATAAATCTGAAATTATATATGTTTCATATGATTACCCCGTTGAGAGTAATGACTTCACATCTAAGAAGTAGAGGTAGTAAATTTATTGAAGGTTAGCAAGCATTGTATTGGTCACTTGAACAATTCATGAAAGAGTATTGAAGGAAGAGAGATTTCACATATAAAGATACTATCTTAGACATATTATATGATTGTGAGCCCCATTAATTATTTTCAAACCTGAGCAAATTAGTTACCTGGACAAGGAAGACAATGTAATGAGTTATGCTTGGGTATATTTGTATAGAAGTTATATTGTTATAGATCCTCCAACATGTTATGCTTGCTTTTTAGAATCCTTTGCTAGCCAAAATATCTGTACTAAGCAGGAATACTGCTTGTGCATCCAAATCCCTTAAACCAAGTTTTTTCCATGAGTGTCCACCATACCTACCTATATGCGGTATTTACCTGCCGTTCCAAGTAAATTTGCATGTGCCAAACTCTAAACCTTCAAATAATAATCTGTTTTGTATGCCCGAATCGCTCATGTAGCGACTACGGGCTGTTAGTATCTTCCATGCTAGGTGGGTTATTCTCACGATGAGTGGACTTCACTCATCATTCACGAGAAAAATGGCTGGTAACTGGGATGTCCAATCCCATGATCAAAAGATCAAAATCAAATCAAAAATAATTGCAAACAAAACTCCCTAAGGATTGTTGATAGTTGGACGGCACCCATTTTTTGGGACAAGCCGTCGAGTGTGATTGTTGGTGGAGGGGGAGTAAAGTTTTTGTCATACTGTTTGGGAACCGCCTATAATTTATGTAGTATGGAAGATATTGGGACCTCTTGGTTGTTATGTTGACAATGAGATCATACCTCTCAAAATTATTTATCTCTATTTCTAAATCGAGCTCTGGCATCTCTGCAAATCCCTGCTTCCCTTTGCAAAGGGCCTATCTTTTACTTTTATGCAAGAGTCAGTAGTATTCCTTCTCATTCCTACCTACTCTTTAGTTTGCCAGCATCGTGTGTTGGGGAAAGATCTAAGCATATATGGCCATGCAAATATATTTGTTCATGAATTATTATTGTTGACAATTATCTATATGATAAGTGAGTTGGGAGGCGAAACACTAAGCCTCTATCTTTCTCTGTGTTCGATGGATGCTATTTGTTCTAAGAATATGCTTTGAGTGGTAGCAATCATGGAAGACTATATGGTAGTTGAGTATGTGGAGTTTGCTAAATCAAAGCTCTGACATAGACCCTTCCTGAAAATAAGATGAATTGTAATTGTTTGATGAGTGAGAATGAAGTTTGCTAGTTTTCAAAAAAGTTTATGGTCTATCCTTGTGACGCCTGGATAATTAAGCTACAGTAATCCCATGTTAATGGTGCCATGTCACCACTCTTACAATTACTAATCCCCCTTTGCATTCAAACACAGTTCAAATTCCAAATTCAAATTAAAGTCAAAATTTCAAATTCTCAAACTTGCAAACTAAAATGTGCAAAGTGTGGAAAATATTGCACAACTAATTATGGCTGTGAACCAACATCTTTGCGACGTGGTTTAATGCCCTTAACAAATTAAAACAGGGGCTAAAAGCAATTATTAAATGCCTTTAATAATAAAACAAATACAAATCTATTTTATTGTAGTGTTAAACTTTTGTGGCAGTGGCCTAATTATTACTACTAATTTAGATGCTAAAAATTATGTTTTACAAAACTAAAATAAATAAATAAAATGAAACTAAAAGAAAAATAGAAATGTAATTAAAAATGACAAGAAATCCAAAAAGTTAAATAAATAAGAGAAGCCCCTGGGCCTCGACCCAGCTCAGCCAGCTGGCCCACCTAGCCCCCACCGGTCGCCTACTCCCCTGTGGGTTTTCCTATTTAGCGCCTGGAATCGAACCCACGCCGGACTCCTTACGATGGCTGCGCTCCAACCACTACGACATCGCGCTTGTTGTGTGCTAAGTTCAGTCGCTCTTTCTTTTTATTTTGTTTTTTCTGGTTCACGAATTCTTGACGGTTTTATTCATTTTTCCCTTTTTTTTCTTTCTTTTTTTGATATTTTAATGCGTGAGTTTTTAAAAGAATGTCATGCTTTTTTAAATCGTTTTACTTTTTCAGATCACATGAACTTTATTCAAATTCGATGAACTTTTTCTGATTTCAATGAACTTTTTCCAGATTACATGAACTTTTTTCAAATTTGGCGAACTTTTTCTGAGTTCGATGAACTTTTTTAAAATTTGATAAACTTTTTTCAAATTCGATGAACTTTTTTTAAATGCGATGAACTTTTTTTTGAATTCGATGAACTTTTTTTCGAATCCAATGAACTTTTCTTTGAATTTGGTGAACTTTTTTCAGATTACATGAACTTTTTTCAAATTTGGCGAACTTTTTCTGAATTCGATGAACTTTTTTAAAATTTGATGAACTTTTTTCAAACTGGATGAACTTTTTTAAATGCGATGAACTTTTTTTTTGAATTCGATGAACTTTTTTTCGAATCCGATGAACTTTTCTTCGAATTTGGTGAACTTTTCTTAGATAATGATGAACTTTTCTTTAAATCACGATCTTTTTTCCAAACAATTCCAAAAAAATAAGTGATGCACTAGATTTCTGCAATGAAATAGCGTTGCGTCCTTTGTTATTAAGCCGTTGCCTCTGTAACTAATCACAGAAGGCAAGTAGCTCCTGTGGTTTGTGGTACCTGTGCGCGAACTCTAGGTCGTGAGTTCGAAACATGCAAACAGCCATAATTTTTGCGTTTTCTTTTCCAAGCTTTTGCGTTCGCGAGTCTTGGCGTTTCATAGGCCGGCCTAGCGCGGGGCGCTGCAGGCGCCAGCAACGCGAACCCGCGCCTGCAGCGCCATATAGGAGCTCCCCTCCCCTGTTCTCCTGGCGCGGTCGCAACAGGAGCGACGCCCCGCCGAACCACCTCGTCGGCGGTGGCGAGGGGATAAGGCAGGCGCCCTCCCCCTCTCGGCCTCGTCAGCTCCACTCCCCCTGCACAGATCTGCTCCTAAGCCACTCGATGGGCCTCCTTGCGCCTGCTCGGTGAGCACCACCCCGTTCCCCCTTTCCCTCGTCGCCGTAGTCGCCGTAGCATCGTTACCCGCGAGCTTCGGCTCCGCAGTCCGCCGTGGCCGGAGCTCTCCTCCCGCACGCGCTCGCACAACGTCCGCCCCTGTGTCCACACTGCAGTACGCGCCCTGCAGCGCCTCTTCCGCGGCCCGTCTCTGACACCCCGCGCCCGCCCACTGTTGCCTACTGCCGCTGCGTTGCTGCAGTCTGCTCTAGTCGCTGCCGGAGCCGTGGCCGCGCTCACCCCGTGCCACTGCTCGTGCCGCGGCCGCCCACGCCTCGCGTCCGTCCCACCCTGCGCCCAGCATGCGCGGCCGTGTGCATGCTGCTTGCTTCGCTGCTCCCGCAGCCGCTGCCTGCTATGCTACACGGCTACAGTAACATTCAGTTACTGTAGCAGTAGCTAGCTTTTGTATTTCTACAATGACTAGCGTTCTAAACTGCCACTAAACAGCGATAAGACAAGTCCTAATATGGGTAAAAATTATATGAACGGAAAGTAGACATAACAATCCTCATTTTGTTTCATTAGACCTGCTTCAGATAATGCATGGATTAAATCCTACAAAAATCACAAAATGCTATCTTGTGTTAAAAGGAATAGAGTTACTCCCTAGCATTGTGTGTGTGCGCCGTGTGTGGTCGGCTGTGTGCCTCTGGCCGGCCCTGTGTGCTTGTGTGATGTGTGTGTATGTGCAGCGTGTGTGTGGCCGGCTGCGTCTCTGGATGTGACCGGCCCTATTTAGGTTAGTAGCTAATGAGTAGTTAGACTAATTAGTACTTTGGATAATTGCTAGCCTCTGACATGTGGCCCCCTATGTTAATTTAACCCCTCCATTTTAGTTTATCCATCAATTAAATTATGGCTCAATGACATGTGGGCCACATCCTCCCTTTTGACAAGTCAAATTGACTTGGTCAAATTCGGATTAGATTAAATAAAAATATTCCAGAAAATCATAGAAAATACTATAAACTTTGAAAAATCATATAAAATAAACCGTATTTCGGATGGAAATACTTTATACATGAAAGTTGCTCAGAACGACGAGACGAATCCGGATAAGCAGCCCGTTCGTCCGCCACACATCCCTAGTATAGCAAACACACAACTTTCCCCCTTCGGTTCATCTGTCCGAAAACGCGAAACTCCGGGAATACATTCCCAGATGTTTTCCCCCTTCGTCGGTATCACTTACTACCGCGTTAGGGCATACCTAGCACCGCGTATTGCCTCATTATGTTTTGTGATGCTTTGTTTCCTCCGTATTTACTGTTTCTTCCCCCCTCTTCTTCTCCGGTAGACCCCGAGACCGGCGCTGATGCCACCGAGTACGACTACGTCACCGACGACCCTTCTCCCTGTACAACAGAGCTTCCAGGCAAGCCCCCCTCCCCCTTGATCACCAGATATCGCCTATTCTTTTCTATACTGCTTGCATTAGAGTAGTGTAGCATGTTACTGTTCGGTTACTCCTATTCTGTTGCATAGCCTGTCATTGTTGCTACAGTCATTGATACCTTACCCGCAATCCTAATTGCTTAGTATAGGATGCTATTTTATCATCATTGGCCCTACATTCTTGTCAGTCTGCCTTGCTATACTATCGGGTCGTGATCCCTCGGGAGGTGATCACGGGTATATACTATACATATACATATACTATACAGATGGTGACTAAAGTCGGGTCAGCTCGTTGAGTACCAGCAAGCGATTCGGATATGGGGGCTGGAAGGACAGGTGGCTCCATCCCGGTAGAGGTGGGCCTGGGTTCCCGACGGCCCCCGACTGTTACTTTGCGGCGGAGCGACAAGGCAGGTTGAGACCGCCTAGGAGAGAGGTGGGCCTGGCCCTGTTCGGCGTTCGCGGATACTTAATACGCTTAACGAGATCTTGGTATTTGATCTGAGTCTGGCTACTGGCCTATACGCACTAACCAACTACGCGGGAACAGTTATGGGCACTCGATGTCGTGGTATCAGCCGAAGCCTATGTTAATTTAACCCCTCCATTTTAGTTTATCCATCAATTAAATTATGTCTCAATGACATGTGGGCCACATCCTCCCTTTTGACTAGTCAAATTGACTTGGTCAAATTCGGATTAGATTAAATAAAAATATTCCAGAAAATCATAGAAAATACTATAAACTTTGAAAAATCATATAAAATAAACCGTATTTCGGATGGAAATACTTTATACATGAAAGTTGCTCAGAACGATGAGACAAATCTCGATACGCAGCCCGTTCATCCGTCACACATCCCTAGCATAGCAAACACGCAACTTTCCCCCTCCGGTTCATCTGTCCGAAAACGCGAAACTCCGGGAATACTTTCTCGGATGTTTCCCCCCTTCGTCGGTATCACTTACTACCGCGTTAGGGCGTACCTAGCACCTCGTATTGCCTCATTATGTTTTGTGATGCTTTGTTTGCTCCGTACTTACTGTTTCTTCCCCCCTCTTCTTCTCCGGTAGACCCCGAGACCGGCGCTGATGCCACCGAGTACGACTACGTCACCGACGACCCTTCTCCCTGTACAACAGAGCTTCCAGGCAAGCCCCCCCCTGATCACCAGATATCGCCTATTCTTTTCTATACTGCTGGCATTAGAGTAGTGTAGCATGTTACTGTTCGGTTACTCCTATTCTGTTGCATAGCCTGTCATTGTTGCTACAGTCATTGATACCTTACCCGCAATCCTAATTGCTTAGTATAGGATGCTATTTTATCATCATTGGCCCTACATTCTTGTCAGTCTGCCTTGCTATACTATCGGGCCGTGATCCCTCGGGAGGTGATCACGGGTATATACTATACATATAAATATACTATACAGATGGTGACTAAAGTCGGGTCAGCTCGTTGAGTACCCGCAAGTGATTCGGATATGGGGGCTGGAAGGACAGGTGGCTCCATCCCGGTAGAGGTGGGCCTGGGTTCCCGACGGCCCCCGACTGTTACTTTGAGGCGGAGCGACAGGGAAGGTTGAGACCGCCTAGGAGAGAGGTGGGCCTGGCCCTGTTCGGCGTTTGCGGATACTTAATACGCTTAACGAGATCTTGGTATTTGATCTGAGTCTAGCTACTGGCCTATACACACTAACCAACTACGCGGGAACAGTTATGGGCACTCGACGTCGTGGTATCAGCCGAAGCCTTCTTGACGTCAGCGACAGAGCGGCACGCGCCAGATTGGACTGGAACGCCTACTCTTGTATAAGGGAGGCTAGGTCTGCTTCCGGCCGCCCTCGCAACGTGCAGGTGTGCAATGGGAGATGGGCCCAGACCCCTGCGCGCATAGGATTTAGACCGGCGTGCTGACCTCTCTGTTGTGCCTAGGTGGGGCTGCGACGTGTTGATCTTCCGAGGCCGGGCATGACCCAGGAAAGTGTGTCCGGCCAAATGGGATCGAGCGTGTTGGGTTATGTGGTGCACCCCTGCAGGGAAGTTAATCTATTCGAATAGCCGTGATCTTCGGTAACAGGACGACTTGGAGTTGTACCTTGACTTTATGACAACTAGAACTGGATACTTAATAAAATACACCCTTCCAAGTGCCAGATACAACCCGGTGATCGCTCTCTAACAGGGCGACGAGGAGAGGATCGCCGGGTAGGATTATGCTATGCGATGCTACTTGGAGGACTTCAGTCTACTCTCTTCTACATGCTGCAAGACGGAGGCTGCCAGAAGCGTAGTCTTTGACATGATTAGCTATCCCCTTCTTTTTCTGGCATTCTGCAGTTCAGTCCACCGATATGGCCCTTTACACATATTCCCATGCATATGTAGTGTTGCTCCTTGCTTGCGAGTACTTTGGATGAGTACTCACGGTTGCTTTTCTCTCGTTTTTCCCCCTTTCCCTTCTACCTGGTTGCCGCAACCAGTCGATGGAGCCCAGGAGCCAGACGCCACCGTCGATGACGACTCCTACTACACTAGAGGTGCCTACTACTACGTACAGGCTGCTGACGACGACCAGGAGTAGTTTAGGAGGATCCCAGGCAGGAGGCCTGCGCCTCTTTCGATCTGTATCCCAGTTTGTGCTAGCCATCTTATGGCAACTTGTTTAACTTATGTCTGTACTCAGATATTGTTGCTTCCGCTGACTCGTCTATGATCGAGCACTTGTATTCGAGCCCTCGAGGCCCTGGCTTGTATTATGATGCTTGTATGACTTATTTTATTTTAGAGTTGTGTTGTGATATCTTCCCGTGAGTCCCTGATCTTGATCGTACACGTTTGCGTGCATGATTAGTGTACGATTGAATCGGGGGCATCACAAGTTGGTATCAGAGCCGACTGCCTGTAGGAATCCCCCTTCCACACTCCTTGGCCGAAGTCGAGTTTAGACATTACAAAACTTTTACTAACATGGTTGTGTGCCTTACGGGCCCACATCGCCATTGGGTGGTACTAGGATCTTTTACTCCTCGATCTTTACTCTGGGACTCTAATCTCTCCCCTATTCGGGTTTAATGAATTTACTAAAACCTAACTTTAGGATCTCGTTACTACTTCCTCCCGGAGAATCCCTCACTACAGGTGATTGCTCCGTGAACCAGAAGAATTTGAAGATGCTCTCTGATATTCTCTCGAGACCTTGTGCCTGTCGCTTTTGCAATTCCCTACCACCGAAACATCCCTATGGATAAATACTTACACCTGTCGTTCTTAGTTTTATTCCCAGTTGATCTTGTTATTACAAGATACCCCGAAATTCTCTCTAATGTTTCGAGAATACTTTGTGCCTATTGCCTTGCAGTTCTTTGCTACATGAATACCCCTATGGATAATTTCTCGCACTTACCGAATATCCACTCATCCCCAGTTGATTCATGTATGTCACCAATCCTCGAAATACCATTCGATCTTCCTAAAATCCTTAGCATCCTATTGCTCTTGAAATTCTTGATTACTTGCATTATGGTTAATCCCATAAGTCTAGTAATCTTGTTGAAATCCATTGTCATTATCATTTTGAGTCCATTGATTCGATTTGTTACGAATGCTCGCAATCCTCAAACAGATCCTAGAATTCATCCTTCCGGCTCAGACGTCGTTTTAATCATGAACTGGTTCTCGCCAATTAAATTGTCGTCGATTGTGCCCCTAATTCTATTGAACTTATCCATCCTTGATCAGAGCGTCTGCTTCAGATCCTTCGCTTTATAAATCATAATTCCTTAGCAAATTGAGCTCTAAGTTATTCAGTTGTTCCTATAATCCAATGTCTTTGCCTTGCTTCTTCCTCGAGTTGTGTGTCGATACTCACCCCAGATCCTTTGATGGATTTTATCCAACAATGTCCTTCATATTCAATAACCTTGAGCCTTTCCTAGGATATATATAATGCCTTTGGTAAATTGTATCCTTTGCTTTGTCAACCATGCTCTACTTTTGAGCTTGTGTTATTTACTCCTGAAGTTCGTGGTATATGTTCTAAGAAGCCCCGATGGCTTGAACCTATGCCTTCCTTAATATGTGTGAACTCGAAAGTTTTCACGAGTCATACTCTTCTGGTATTTTACCAAGATAAAATTTCAACACTACAACTTCATTGAACGCGAGAAGTAAATGAAAGGTTATGCGTTGGAGAAGTGGGAGTCGACCTTGAACTTTGTGTTCATGCCCATAGACACGATGTAGATCTTCTCATTGAAGCTTCTTTTAAAATTAATTATTCCCTTGGTATAAGTTCATCTTATATCTAGGATGTGGCCTTTTTCAATCGTGGTTCTGACCATATTCTCCTTTAAATACCATTTCTCGTGCAAGTTTAAGCACTTGTCTTCTGCAGAGCAATACCCCAGTCCAACCTCTACTTTGATCTGTCGTCGAGTATTACCCCCTGGTATCTCGAGATTATCATGGAACTGCATAACCTCTTATGACTTCTTCATCAAGTACTACATTCTCACGGATTCCAAATTTTCACGGGCTTTGAGTTATTAAACACTCAAAGACACCGATAACTGAACCGAGTCCGCACTACGGTTCAACAACTCTTCAGTAATCTTCTTTAAGTACGAGTTTGTACCCGATCATGTCATTCCTAGCCTGCTCTGCTATACCTATTTGTGTTGATTTTAATTGTGCTACCTGGTCCTTCTTCCTGGAGCACAAAATTTTCGACGATGAGCTAAGCTTACGTCGATCTTCCTCGTCCTATCAGTTCGCCTTGAACAACAATCTTGATTTCAAGTTTGTGTCCTACGCATGGTTCCAATAACCTTCCGCTACCTCATTCCTTTGACTTGATGTCGTTGCTGATTGATTACATCTTAATGAAATCTCTCGACAAATGTGTCGTGATCATCATCAACCTTATGAGCTCTTCCAGGATATCAATTGAATTCATGATGAGAAATACCATCCTTGCCCTCGATGATTTGTGTTATCATTGACCACATCCTTGTCTTCCCTCAATACCGAACATGTTCATGTTTTGGATTCAATCTTGAGTTCCTTGCTATCTAGCATATGTTCTTCTTCATCTTGGAGTATTACCATCTTTTATGTCAAGAAAGTCGTGAGAATTGCTCCACCTCTTAGAAATTCTCGGTATGGTGATACTTCTCACCATCACCATTCTTCCTTGGTCCCCGTGTTGTTTTTAACCAGGATACCAATATGCTAACGATGTTGCTTGAGTTCTGTACTTCTAGCAACCCTATTGCTTTGAAGTTAATGGTCGGCCATTCATTCTTAGACTATTGATTATTGAATCACCATCCCGGCGTTGGTTGTGCAACCGAGCCCATATTTCAGGTGCACCTTTCAACCAATGTTTAATTGTGTGTGTTTCCCTCGAGCATACATCATTATACCATTTGATCTGACTAATGTTATCTCCTTGTTCACTTAATTATGGAAATCCATCTTTTGGGAATCTCAATGAATTATCGATGAATCCCTCAACCACCTCTTAACCCTCTCCTTGATTTAATGATGAACTCTTGTTTTGGAACTTGCTTCCATGGTTCATTTCCCTAGAATCTTACGATGTCTTCTCATCAATTTGTGTCGCACCTTTTCTTCTTGGGAATCCTGAGTCTGAGGTATCCTGACACCAATCAAATCTGAATCTCGGTCAGATATGATGGTTGGAACATATTTCCAAGAGTTATAACGTTGGTCTTTATATGACCCGGTAAGGTGGTGTCATACCTAGCCCACCTGGCCGGAGGCCCTATTGTTATAGTTCCCTTTTAGCAATGTTATCCATTCCTCCATGAGGACACTATAGGACTTATTCTATAAGTTGTTCCTGATGGATCCTTTGTGTTTCCAAAGTCCGATCTTCACCTGATGACCATGTCAATGCTATCTTGAAGCATGTCGGTTGTACTCTGATTTTCAACAAGAACGTTTGAAGCCCAATGCTAAATGTTTCCTGCTCAATTATCCAAACACCGTTGTATGGATAACGTCATGAAATTTCTCTCCCCTCACCTAGAGGATTTTCTACATAATATCCTGTCATGGATATCATGCTCCGCTTGTCCTTGGGAAGGATATACCCCTGAAATATGTGTTTAAACACATTTTCCCTTCCATTGTTTTGTTTAATCTGATAAACATAATTTCCTTTCCATTGTTTTGTTTAACCTTTCTGTGATCAATATGGCTAAGCAGAAATATTCTCCTGCTTATGTAAACACCTCGGTGTACAATTCTGTCAGCAAGACCCTGTTACTATTGTTGATGACATTCTGGTAGCCACTGATGGACGAGAACTTTGCCTATTGGTCCGCCTCGTTCAACGAGCAGGAAAATGGTTCTCTTTGTCCCTCGGCCTTGGTACCGACATTGTTGCCGACATAACTGACAGGCTATCCTCTGACATGCCTTGCTTACATGATTGTGCAAGACGTCACCGCCTTTCCTACTTTTAACCCACATGGTGAGCCCATAACCCACAGGTCCCAGGATCGAAACCTGACCCTCCTGTACCCCCCCCTTCCCAAAGTCAATACTCACACTTGGCTTCGTGTGTAATTCACGAGCCACCTCCTAGTGATCTGTTCCGGTATCAGATGCAATACTTAATCTTGATGCTTTGAACCCCTTTCACACTCTTTTTCAGGCACCGAACGATTGTCTATCCGCTAGGAACTCCTTGTTGTACCTTCTTACTTTGCTCTCGATATATTCTTAAGTTTTAGTTCGAGAGTTACTTTCCGCCACCTTCCCTATTGTTATCTACCGGCTAAGCAACCTTGTAGAGGCCCGTTCTTCCGAAGTTACCCCTTATCATTTTCGTAAGTACGATGGAGATCCCGAAGAAAGGATGACAAATTGATCATGGTGACTTGAAGCAGAGGAATGAAGACATCAACGAAAGGGATCAACCTCTTCGAAAGGGCAGCCAAGACCGACAAGACTCGTTAGGTTTTTCGCTACCAACACCTTCACCCCTTACTCCCCCGCTTAAATCTCGGGACGAGATTTCTTGTAGTGGAGGAGAATTGTGACGCCCGGATAATTAAGCTACAGTAATCCCATGTTAATGGTGCCATGTCACCACTCTTACTATTACTAATCCCCCTTTGCATTCAAACACAGTTCAAATTCCAAATTCAAATTAAAGTCAAAATTTCAAATTCTCAAACATGCAAACTAAAATGTGCAAAGTGTGGCAAATATTGCACAACTAGTTATGGCTGTGAACCAACATGTTTGCGACGTGGTTTAATGCCCTTAACTAATTAAAACAGGGGCTAAAAGCAATTATTAAATGCCTTTAATAATAAAACAAATACAAATCTATTTTATTGTAGTGTTAAACTTTTGTAGCAGTGGCCTAATTATTACTACTAATTTAGATGCTAAAAATTATGTTTTACAAAACTAAAATAAATAAATAAAATGAAACTAAAAGAAAAATAGAAATGTAACTAAAAAATGACAAGAGATTCAAAAAGTTAAATAAATAAGAGAAGCCCCTGGGCCTCGGCCCAGCTCAGCCAGCTGGCCCACCTAGCCCCCACCGGTCGCCTACTCCCCTGTTCCCCTGGCGCGGTCGCAACAGGAGCGACGCCCCGCCGAACCACCTCGTCGGCGTCGGCGAGGGGATAAGGCAGGCGCCCTCCCCCTCTCGGCCTCGTCAGCTCCACTCCCCCTGCATAGATATTTTTCCCACGCCCCCTCTCTCCCTCGTCACTCCCTCGTGGTCCAGATCCACCTCATCGTGCGCCCGCATCGCCGGCCGTCTCGTCCTACCGCGGCCACCATGCCCCCCTGTTAGCAATAAGCCACGCCACGGTGGTGACCAACATGTGTGTGTAGGTCGAGTCGGGACGCCGGTGCGTGGCCGCGTCCATAGCCGTGGTCAGTTAGTCCGGTTGAGTGTGTTGCAGAGCGAGGCATGGAGGCCCAGGTCTTGCGTGAGCAGCAGCTCACGTTCACTGGAGACCGAGTCACTCGCGTGCATGGTTTGCTCGTTCCGTTGTGATCTGGTTAGTCCAGATAAGGTAGAGTCAAGGTTAGTTAGTGCATGTGTGTGCATGGATTAGCTGGTTAGTGACTGGCGTGTGTGCGTATCGTGGAGTTAGTGGCCGGGTGTGCCGACCTCGGCGTGTGTGTGCACGGGTATAAAGCTCCCCTCTGTGTACTCTTGTAGGAGGAGCCGTGTGTAGCCATGTAGCCACTGTAAGGAAGAAAAGGATTGGGGCGTTCGTGCGCCCGTGGCGGCGTTCGTGCGCCGACCGGAAAATCTTGTGTCCGTGTTCTTCTTCTTCCACCTCCGTTCGAGTGAGAGGAGAGGTAGCTAGAGGGCTACGGTTTCAACAATTGGTATCATGAGCTTGGTGTCTTGGGCGTGCTTCCCGTGTCGGAGGCGTGGCGGCGGTGGCGGCGTGCACCGGCGGCTGCGTGGTGAAGCTCTGGGCCGTGTGTCGGCCCATGGAGGTGGGCGGCGCTGTGGCTGTCATGGCGCATGGCGGATGCGGCGGGCAGTGACGTCGTACGTGCGGCGACCGCGGAGGCCGCCGAGGCGCTGCGTGGTGGCGCGGCGGCGCAACACGGTATGGCGGCGTGGAGGCACTGCATGGCGGCATGGAGGCCGCGGCGGTGCAGGGCAATAAGACACGGCGGCGAGCCGGGCGCGACCGGTGCGTGTTATGGGTGCGCACTGGACGCGTCGGGCGCGTCGGGACCGCGGGCGCGCGTAAAAGCGTGCGGTTGACGTTGGGAGGAGGCGTATGTCGCCGTGGTGCTCGAGTCCGTGCTCGAGCTCGGCTACATCCTTCCGGCGTTTGTCGCTGGTGGCTGCCATGGCGGATGCGGAGGCGGCACGCGGTGAGCGTCCGGTGCTATCGGGCGCGTCGGGTGCGCGCGGGACGCACTTGTGCAGTCGGGCTCGTCAGGCGCGTCGGGTGCGTGCGGGACGTGCGGGGCACAGAGGGATGCCAGGCGTGTGTCGCCGGCGGAGAAGGAGCTCGGCGTATGTCACCGGGGTCGTGACGGAGCACGGTGCGACCGGCGTCGATGCGCCGGGTCGGGTCCGCGGGCTGGGTCACGGCCGTGACGACGACGGGAACTGCAACAACTCTGACGACGGCGAGGTTGTGGCTTAAGGGGAGAATGTTAGCAATAAGCCACGCCACGGTGGTGACCAACATGTGTGTGTAGGTCGAGTCGGGACGCCGGTGCGTGGCCGCGTCCATAGCCGTGATCAGTTAGTCCGGTTGAGTGTGTTGCAGAGCGAGGCGTGGAGGCCCAGGTCTTGTGTGAGCAGCGGCTCATGTTCACTGGAGACCGAGTCACTCGCGTGCATGGTTTGCTCATTCCGTTGTGATCTGGTTAGTCCAGATAAGGTAGAGTCAAGGTTAGTTAGTGCATGTGTGTGCATGGATTAGCTGGTTAGTGACTGGCGTGTGTGCGTATCGTGGAGTTAGTGGCCGGGTGTGCCGACCTAGGCGTGTGTGTGCACGGGTATAAAGCTCCCTTCTGTGTATTCTTGTAGGAGGAGCCGTGTGTAGCCATGTAGCCATTGTAAGGAAGAAAAGGATTGGGGCGTTCGTGCGCCCGTGGCGGCGTTCGTGCGCCGACCGGAAAATCTTGTGTTTGTGTTCTTCTTCTTCCACCTCCGTTCGAGTGAGAGGAGAGGTAGCTAGAGGGCTGCGGTTTCAACACCCCCCACTGCCTCGGACCGCGTATGTCCGCTTCGTCGTCTTCCTCTGCATCAACTGGTGCCACCCGTTGGAGGTCCTCATGCTGCAGCGCCGGATCGAAGCTTCTTCCTCCTCGGGTCGCCGACGAACCACGACGACGCCAGCCACCTCTGCTGCTCCTAAGCCACTCAATGGGACTCCTTGCGCCTGCTCGGTGAGCACCACCCCGTTCCCCCTTTCCCTCGTCGCCGTAGTTGCCGTAGTCGCCGTAGTACCGTTACCCGCAAGCTTCGGCTCCGCAGTCCGCCGTGGCCGGAGCTCTCCTCCCGCACGCGCTCGCACAACGTCCGCCCCTGCGTCCACACTGCAGTACGCGCCCTGCAGCGCCTCTTCCGCGGCCCGTCTCTGACGCCCCGCGCCCGCCCACTGTTGCCTACTGCCGCCGCGTTGCTGCAGTCTGCTCTGGTCGCCGCCGGAGCCGTGGCCGCGCTCACCCCGTGCCACTGCTCACGCCGCGGCCGCCCACGCCTCACGTCCGTCCCACCCTGCGCCCAGCATGCGCGGCCGTGTGCATGCTGCTTGCTTCGCTGCTCCCGCAGCCGCTGCCTGCTATGCTACACGGCTACAGTAACATTCAGTTACTGTAGCAGTAGCTAGCTTTTGTATTTCTACCATGACTAGCCTTCTAAACTGTCACTAAACAGCGATAAGACAAGTTCTAATATGGGTAAAAATTATATGAACGGAAAGTAGACATAACAATCCTCATTTTGTTTCATTAGACCTGCTTCAGATAATGCATAGATTGAATCTTACAAAAATCACAAAATGCTATCTTGTGTTAAAAGGAATAGAGTTACTCCCTAGCATTGTGTGTGTGCGCCGTGTGTGGTCGGCTGTGTGCCTCTGGCCGGCCCTGTGTGCTTGTGTGATGTGTGTTTATGTGCAGCGTGTGTGTGGCCGGCTGCGTCTCTGGATGTGACCGGCCCTATTTAGGTTAGTAGCTAATGAGTAGTTAGACTAATTAGTACTTTGGATAATTGCTAGCCTATGACATGTGGCCCCCTATGTTAATTTAACCCCTCCATTTTAGTTTATCCATCAATTAAATTATGTCTCAATGACATGTGGGCCACATCCTCCCTTTTGACTAGTCAAATTGACTTGGTCAAATTCGGATTAGATTAAATAAAAATATTCCAGAAAATCATAGAAAATACTATAAACTTTGAAAAATCATATAAAATAAACCGTATTTCGGATGGAAATACTTTATACATGAAAGTTGCTCAGAACGATGAGACAAATCTCGAAAACGCGAAACTAGCATAGCAAACACGCAACTTTCCCCCTCCGGTTCATCTGTCCGAAAACGCGAAACTCCGGGAATACTTTCTCGGATGTTTCCCCCCTTCGTCGGTATCACTTACTACCGCGTTAGGGCGTACCTAGCACCTCGTATTGCCTCATTATGTTTTGTGATGCTTTGTTTGCTCCGTACTTACTGTTTCTTCCCCCCTCTTCTTCTCCGGTAGACCCCGAGACCGGCGCTGATGCCACCGAGTACGACTACGTCACCGACGACCCTTCTCCCTGTACAACAGAGCTTCCAGGCAAGCCCCCCCCTGATCACCAGATATCGCCTATTCTTTTCTATACTGCTGGCATTAGAGTAGTGTAGCATGTTACTGTTCGGTTACTCCTATTCTGTTGCATAGCCTGTCATTGTTGCTACAGTCATTGATACCTTACCCGCAATCCTAATTGCTTAGTATAGGATGCTATTTTATCATCATTGGCCCTACATTCTTGTCAGTCTGCCTTGCTATACTATCGGGCCGTGATCCCTCGGGAGGTGATCACGGGTATATACTATACATATAAATATACTATACAGATGGTGACTAAAGTCGGGTCAGCTCGTTGAGTACCCGCAAGTGATTCGGATATGGGGGCTGGAAGGACAGGTGGCTCCATCCCGGTAGAGGTGGGCCTGGGTTTCCGACGGCCCCCGACTGTTACTTTGCGGCGGAGCGACAAGGCAGGTTGAGACCGCCTAGGAGAGAGGTGGGCCTGGCCCTGTTCGGCGTTCGCGGATACTTAATACGCTTAACGAGATCTTGGTATTTGATCTGAGTCTGGCTACTGGCCTATACGCACTAACCAACTACGCGGGAACAGTTATGGGCACTCGATGTCGTGGTATCAGCCGAAGCCTTCTTGACGTCAGCGACGGAGCGGCGCGCGCCGGATTGGACTGGAACGCCTACTCTTGTATAAGGGAGGCTAGGTCTGCTTCCGGCCGCCCTCGCAACGTGCAGGTGTGCAATGGGCGATGGGCCCAGACCCCTGCACGCATAGGATTTAGACCGGCGTGCTGACCTCTCTGTTGTGCCTAGGTGGGGCTGTGACGTGTTGATCTCCCGAGGCCGGGCATGACCCAGGAAAGTGTGTCTGGCCAAATGGGATCGAGCGTGTTGGGTTATGTGGTGCACCCCTGCAGGGAAGTTAATCTATTCGAATAGCCGTGATCTTCGGTAACATGATTAGCTATCCCCCTCTTTTTCTGGCATTCTGCAGTTTAGTCCACCGATATGGCCCTTTACACATATACCCATGCATATGTAGTGTAGGTCCTTGCTTGCGAGTACTTTGGATGAGTACTCACGGTTGCTTTTCTCTCCTTTTTCCCCCTTTCCCTTCTACCTGGTTGCCGCAACCAGTCGATGGAGCCCAGGAGCCAAATGCCACCGTCGATGACGACTCCTACTACATGGAGGTGCCTACTACTACGTGCAGGCTGCTGGCGACGACCAGGAGTAGTTTAGGAGGATCCCAGGCAGGAGGCCTGCGCCTCTTTCGATCTGTATCCCAGTTTGTGCTAGCCATCTTATGGCAACTTGTTTAACTTATGTCTGTACTCAGATATTGTTGGTTCCGCTGACTCGTCTATGATCGAGCACTTGTATTCGAGCCCTCGAGCCCCCTGGCTTGTATTATGATGCTTGTATGACTTATTTTATTTTAGAGTTGTGTTGTGATATCTTCCCGTGAGTCCCTGATCTTGATCGTACACGTTTGCGTGTATGATTAGTGTACGATTGAATCGGGGGCATCACAATGCTTCAACATGTGAATAGCTTGTTACTTGATCTTGAGAAGTTTTATGAGATGAACTACTGTTATTACATATAATCATGCTAGAAAAGGTGATTGAAATTATCATTGATCAAACTTGTGCACCTGCTAGCATTCACACTTCATAAATTCTTTCTTTTATCATTTACCTACTCGAGGACGAGCAGGAATTAAGCTTGGGGACGCTGATATGTCTTCAACGTATCTATAATTTATGAAGCATTCATGCTATATTATTATCTGTTTTGGATGTCTATGGGCTTTATTATACACTTTCATATTACTTTTGGGACTAACCTACTAATCGGAGGCCCAACCCATATTGCTGTTTTCTTGCCTATTTCAGTGTTTCTAAGAAAAGGAATATCAAACGGAGTCCAAACGGAATGAAACCTTCGAAAAAGTTATTTTTGGAACGGAAGCAATCTAGGAGACATGGAGTCGAAGTCAGGGAAGCTTCGAGGAGGCCACGAGGCAAGGGGCACGCCCACCCCCCCTGGGCGCGCCCTCCAGCCTCG
The DNA here is from genome assembly GCF_018294505.1 of Triticum aestivum. Lineage (NCBI taxonomy): Eukaryota > Viridiplantae > Streptophyta > Magnoliopsida > Poales > Poaceae > Triticum > Triticum aestivum. Next base: position 623,105,763 of record NC_057795.1, read on the forward strand.
TGGGCCCCTTGTGGCTCCCCTGACCGACTTCTTTCGCCTATATATCTCCATATACCCTAAAAACATCGAAGAAAAAGATAGATCGGGAGTTCCACCACCGCAAGCCTCTGTAGCCACCAAAAACCTCTCGGGAGCCTGTTCTGGCACCCTGCGGAGGGGGGACCCATCACCGGTGGCCATATTCATCATCCGGGCGCCCTCCATGACGAGGAGGGAGTAGTTCACCCTCGGGGCTGAGGGTATGTACAAGTAGCTATGTGTTTGATCTCTCTCTCTCTCTCTCTCTCTCTCTCTCTCTCGTGTTCTTGATTCGGCACGATCTTGATGTACAGCGAGCTTTGCTATTATAGTTGGATCTTATGATGTTTCTGGCCTCTACTCTCTTGTAATGGATTGAGTTTTCCCTTTGAAGTTATCTTATCAGATTGAGTCTTTAAGGATTTGAGAACACTTGATGTATGTCTTGCATGTGCTTATCTGTGGTGACAATGGGATATGACGTGATCTACTTGATGTATGTTTTGGGGATCAACTTGCGGGTTCAGTGACCTTGTGAACTTATGCATAGGGGTTGGCACACGTTTTCGTCTTGACTCTCTAGTAGAAACTTTGGGGCACTCTTTGAAGTTCTTTGAGTTGGTTGAATAGATGAATCTGAGGAGCCCGTACCCCTATTTAGGGTGCGGGAGTGCCTGTCCGAGGTCGACTTGCGTGCTCGTGTACGCGTCGATGAGCTAGGGGTATGCTTTCCCGAACCGGCTACCTCCTCGGGTGACTGCACTTTGGCTGCGAAAGCCGCGGTCTTCTCTTCTGTCCCGAGAGAGCGTTCAGTGTTACCATTGACTGTAATAACACCGTTTGGTCCTACATTTTGAGCTTGACATAAGTGATATGTCTCCAACATATCTATAATTTTTTATTGTTCCATGCTATTATATTATCTGTTTTGGATGTTTAATGGTATTTATTATACACTTTTATATTATTTTTGGGACCAACCTATTAACCGGAGGCCCAGTCCAAATTGTTGTTTTTTATGCCTATTTCAGTGTTTCGCAGAAAAGGAATATCAAACAGAGTCCAAACGGAATGAAACCTTCGGGAGAGTGATTTTTGGAACAAACGTGATCCAGAGGACTTGGAGTGGATGTCAAGAAAGAAGCGAGGAGGCCACGAGGCAGGGAGGCGCGCCTGCCCCCTGGGCGCGCCCCCGCCCTTGTGGGCCCCTCGCAGATCCCCCGACCTACTTCTTCTATATATACCCATATACCCCGAAAACATCTAGGAGCATGACAGATCGGGAGTTCCGCCGCCGCAAGCCTCTGTAGCCACCAAAAACCCATCGGGACCCTGTTCCGGCACCCTGTCGAAGGGGGGATCCCTCACCGGTGGCCATCTTCATCATCCCGGTGCTCTCCATGATGAGGAGGGAGTAATTCACCCTCGGGGCTGAGGGTATGTACCAGTAGCTATGTGTTTGATCTCTCTCTCTCTCTCTCTCGTGTTCTTGATTCGGCACGATCTTGATGTACAGCGAGCTTTGCTATTATAGTTGGATCTTATGATGTTTCTCCCCCTCTACTCTCTTGTAATGGATTGACTTTTCCCTTTGAAGTTATCTTATCGGATTGAGTCTTTAAGGATTTGAGAACACTTGATGTATGTCTTGTCGTGCTTATCTATGGTGACAATGAGATATTCACGTGATCTACTTGATGTATGTTTTGGTGATCAACTTGCGGGTTCAATGAACTTATGCATAGGGGTTGGCACACGTTTTCGTCTTGACTCTCCGGTAGAAACTTTGGGGCACTCTTTGAAGTACTTTGTGTTGGTTGAAAAGATGAATCCGAGATTGTGTGATGCATATCGTATAATCATGCCCACGGATACTTGAGGTGACATTGGAGTATCTAGGTGACATTAGGGTTTTGGTTGATTTGTGTCTTAAGGTGTTATTCTAGTATGAACTCTATGATAGATTGAACAGAAAGAATAGCTTCATGTTATTTTATTACGGACTCTTGAATAGATAGAACAGAAAGGATAACTTTGAGGTGGTTTCGTACCCTACCATAATCTCTTCGTTTGTTCTCAGCTATTAGTGGCTTTGGAGTGACTCTTTGTTGCATGTTGAGGGATAGTTATATGATCCAGTTATGTTATTATTGTTAAGAGAATTTGCACTAGTGAAAGTATGAACCTTAGGCCTTGTTTCCTAGCGTTGCAATACCGTTTACGCTCACTTTTACCACTTGTTACCTTGCTGTTTCTATAATTTGAGATTACAAATACCCATATCTATCATCCATATTGCACTTGTATCACCATCTATTCGCCGAACTAGTGCACCTATACAATTTACCATTGTATTGGGTGTGTTGGGGACACAAGAGACTCTTTGTTATTTGGTTGCAGGGTTGTTTGAGAGAGACCATCTTCATCCTACGCCTTCCACGGATTGATAAACCTTATGTCATCCACTTGAGGGAAATTTGCTACTGTCCTACAAACCTCTACACTTGGAGGCCCAACAACGTCTACAAGAAGAAGGTTGTGTAGTAGACATCAGGCCCCGACCACCCACCATAACCAGGAACACCTCGATATATTCCTTGCCCTCGCTTCTACCACGGTTTTTTCTGTCATCCAGGATGAAAAGCCCATTTTCTGTCATGATTTTTTGTCATAGAAGTAGGAGCCCACCACATCTATGATGATACCAGATTTTGTCAAAATTATCGTCATAGAAGTGTCATAAGCATGACAGAAAAAAATTCGTTCGGCCCAAAATGTCATGGATGTGTATTTTTTTGTAGTGAGGATACTGCTCGCTTCCAAGGCCCACCCCACCCGATCTATTTTCCATATAGGGTAATGGAACCTCAGTTTTCAGAAGGGTTTAAACCCATTGATGTAGAATCATACGATGGCACAAAGGACCCAGCAGTATGGATTGAAGACTTTCTTCTTCATATACACATGGCCAATGGAGATGACCCCCATGCCATTAAATACTTACCACTCAAGCTAAAGGGGCCGGTGAAGGCACTAGCTCAATAGCCTGCCTCCTCACTCTATTGGTAGCTGGGAGGCCCTTAAGGACGTCTTTCGGGCAATTTTCCAGGGCACTTATGTCCAACCTGTATGCCGATGACCTCAGCCGTGTCACTTAGCAGTCTGGCAAATGGAACCGGTTCCTCACTAAAAAGAACCAGATCATAGACTGCTCCGACACCGAGGCCACCACCGCATTTATAAATAACATTCAAGATGAGTGGCTCGCCCACCAGCTCAGTTAGTATAAGCCGAGGACCATGGCGGCCCTCACCTCACTCATGACCCACTTTTGGGCGGGAGAGGATAGTTGGCTGGCATGTAGTACCCATAATAGAGAGGCGGCCACCTCAGAGGCGCGCAACGCAAGTGGAAAGCCTCAACATAATAAAAATAAGCGCAAGCATAAGACTGGCGGAAGCGACACAGAGGATGCCACAGTCAACGCAGGGTTCACCAGACCTAGATCATGGCAAAGGCATAAGCCCTTTAAAGGGAATAAGGATGGACCCAGCCTGAGGACAAAATCATTGATAGGTCATGCCAAATTCAGGGCACGACGGACAAGCCAACAAGTCACACTAACAGAAATTGTTGGGTCTTAAGGCAGCCTAGCAAGGTGGCGACGGAGGGTCAGAATAAAACCCAACCTTGCAGTGAAGACGAGGATGAACCTCGGCGACCCAACAACGGAGGCCAAAATAAGTTTCCTAATGAGGTAACAGAAGTAAACATGATTTACGTTACCCACATCCCCACTAAGGAGAGGAAGTGTGTACTTCAGGACATTTATGCGCTAGAGCCCGTGTAACATCCCAAATTTTTAATTTGGAATGTTATACATAAGATCATCATGCATGTCATATTTTCTTGCATTTTGTCGATCCTAGAAATTTCACGCAACTCAAGGACCCTCAGAGAGAGTTGGAGATTTCGAAATTTTCGTATTTGAGTTCTCTCAAAATTATGAAAAGAGGATCATTGGATTTATTTATTTTATCTTCAAATATTTTTCCAATATAAAAAAATAAGAGAGGGAATAATATGACTTTCCCAAAATTTGGGAAAATGAAGATTTAATAAATAGATCAATTTTTGTTTGCCGGAGTTTTATTTGCATTTTATTTGGATAGGGAAAAATGCGCGTTTTAAAAAATTGCATTTTAGGTCCGGAGAAAAGTTCATTTTGTTCGGCTCATTTCTAGGAGTCGAGGAAAATTTACTTTAGATTTTTCGGAGTTCGTTTAGATCTCTTTTTGTTTTTTTTCTGCGCACGGAAACTATTTAAAAAAAACTGGACCAAGGCCGGCCAGGCCAAGGCCCAGCCGGGCCGAAGGCCACCGCGCCCCAGGCCACCGCGCGCCTAGCGCCAGGCGCCAGGGAGCCGCCGCCGCTTCTTTTGCCTAGTCCTAGTAGGACTCTTGTCCTATGTTCGTTTATTCCGTATCTATTTCTAGATCTTTTCCTCTTGTTTCCTATTCCTAGTCTATTTCTTGCCCTCTACTCCAAGCAAAACCCTCCCCTCCCCAATATAAATACCCAAGCACCCCCCCCCCCCCTCTAAACATCAAATCAAAGCCCCTCTCCTCCACACCTCACCTTGCCACCTCACCAGCGCCGCCACCACCCAACGCCGCCGCCGCCGGAGCCCCTCACTCTTCGAGGTACTAGCCCCGCGCCGCGTCACCTTTTCTTTTCCTCGGTTCGGTTTTTCGTAATCGTTCCGGTTTTCCGTTCTGGTTTTCTAGATCGGTTTTTCGTTTCGGTTTTCTTTCCGAAACCCTAGATCGGTTTTTCTCGCCGGTTTTTCTTTCCGGTTTTGTTTAGCGAGCGTTCGCCGGACCGTTCGTCTTAACGAACGTGATCACCGGATCGCCTCGGTTAATGAACGTCTGTTCGTTTAACCGTTCGTCGTTCTCTTTTCTCGTCGGATTTATTCCGCGATTCTTCCGATCGTGATTTCAGATCCGATCTTCTTTCTAGTCTATCTTTCCACTCGTTTATCGGAATCAGGTGATTCAAGCGCCTAGAGTTTCGTTTCGAAACCGCCATTCCGACTAATCAACTTAAAGAAAGTTTTGCTACTGTAACATTTGACTTAGTTTCAACTTGCTAGAACTGAGTTGTTATCTTTCGTCGTTTGACTTTTGTTGCTAATTTTGATTCGATTCTTTTTGCAACCAGGGTTCTTAAGTTGAACTTTCTGGTTAGATCTTCTATTCGAGATTTACCTGTGCATTAGATGAGTACTTATTGTATGCTTGTTGTTGTCTGCGATAGATTACCCAGAGTGCGCCACTTGTTACTTCGAGTCTCTAGGTTTCGTGGATCATCAGCAAGGCAAGTAACACTTTGATCATACCTTTTCTACAACCCAGTTTTATTGCATTAGATCAATCCTCACACATTGCATGATTAGGATCTAAAAAAAATTGTGGGATGGGAAGTAGATTGAGGTAGTACCTATTACCTGTTTTATTATCAAACCCTTGGGAGTTACTTCTACGTTGCTTATTATGCCATGCTATGCTAGTAGACGTGGATTGGGTGAGTGAACATCCATGACTGATGTGAGTGTTGTTAATTAATGGTTTATCTAAGGTGGCAACTTAAATACACATCTGGGTGGATTGAGGCACCTGATGTCTATCAGGACTTGCCTGTTTTGTTCTGGACCGCCACCCAGGCTCAAAGGGATCATAAGATAATTCATACTAGTAACTTACGTGTGCAGCCACAAGCCATTATGGGCTCTGACATAGTGGAGTAAGTTGTGCGAACTCTTACGGGTAGGCTAGCAGATGTAGGGGATGTAGGTGTACAGGTCTACCCACATGTAAGGTGCTAGCGCTTCTGAAAGACTGTGTCTCGGTCATCCGTTTCTCAAACACCATGTAGTGCGAGAAACCAAACGGAGGCGATCGAGTCTTGTGGGGAAAAGTGCGCAAACCTCTGCAGAGTGTACAAACTAATCATGATTAGCTGTGTCCCCGGTTATGGACATCTTGAGTATCTAGTACTTGAATATCATGTGAATCTCAACATGTTACTCTAATTAATATTGTTGGGTTTTTAATGAGTACTTTTAATTAGGATTGAGGATGTTGTCAACCATTCTCAATGTTTAACAACCACCATGATACTTAAACAAATTTATTCCTTTGCAGTAGGGAAAAACTGGCTTTATGCAAAACTGTAACCATAGAGCTTTTTCCACCAGCCATATATGCATGTAGTATAGTCAATACTCATTACCTCTCTCTATGTGTTACATTGCCAGCATATTCCATGTGCTGACCCGTTTTTGGGCTGCAACTTTTCATGTTGCAGACTTTTCAGACGACGATTAAGGTGCCGTTTTTGGTCGTGGTTCTATACTCAGTGATGCCGTTGGAGTTGATGGACTCACTTATCTTCCAAGTCTTCCGCTGTTATCGTTATTAGATGGCCTTAAGCCATGATTATTGTAATAAGTTCTTTTTGAGCCATCGATGTAATAAGAGTGTGATTGCAACTCTGCTATAAATCCTCGATGTACTGTGTGGTGTCAGCATTACTGATCCAGGGATGACATCGTAGCACAGTAGACGTGATCCATTCGGGTCAGGTCGCTACAGAGATGGTATCAGAGCACACGCTGACTGTAGGACACGACCACTAAGTTAAAGCCATAGATCACTACTCTCTTCCCATTTTCTAACTCCTCATCTTTTCTACTCTTTTAGGATGAAGGACGCCAAGATCAAGTACGCCCAACCAGATGAAGGCACACCTTTTGGATTTCACTTGAAGGAAGTCACCAAGTACCTAAACATTGGACTACCAAGTTTCACCGGGACTTTCAACGCCACTCTGCCTGAAGAGGAGCGCTGGAAGATTCAAGCCCATGTTCCGGGAAGGACATTCGCCCCAATCACCAAGCCTATAGATAGTGTTTTCAGTGCACCAACCTGGAGTCTGGGAAAGAGCATGGCAGCTCATATCACCATGGGACGCATTGGAGAAGTTTATCAAGAAGATCTCAAGGACACTATCTACCAGATTTGCAGACGCCGGAATGAACAATGGGAGATAGTCAGCACCAAGAAGGACAGATCCATTGCAGCTTTCATCCAGGAGTTAAACCAGCACATTCGACGCCAGGAGAATCAGATGTGCAATGATATGATAGAGTTGAAGAATGCAAAGGGAAGGATCATCGAACTTGAAGGAGAGATGAAGACTCTACGCAAGGACTACGTGGACGAGATCGTAGCTGTCGTAAGGCACAATAACGATCTTAAGTATCAGATTGAAGAACTCAAGAAGAAATTGGAGCTCAACAATGAAGACAAGTACGTCGACTGTCCAAGCAACTACATCATCATCGACGACACTGATTCGGATCCAAGCGAGCCCGACTTTGAAGACGAAGCTGGAGCAGACATCATGGAATCTTCCACTGGTTCAGATTAATAGATGACCCCCACATATTAGTAGTATTCCCTCCATGTAAACATTATAGTACACGCACCTTTGCGATAGCTAGACCGTTGTAAGCCCTTTGATTGAATGAATGAAGTGATTTTTGTGTATATTTGTCTCATAAGCATTCGGGTAGTGTTTTCTCCCTAGACCCCACTCTTTTCTTAATTTCTCGTCTTTTCTAAAACCCTTCAGATGCCTCCGAGACGCGACCCCGAGTTTGTTTTTCCGCCAGAGATCACCCAGTTGATTCAGCAGCAGAATACCTTGATTCAGACATTGGTACAGAACCAAGCCAACAACAACAACCCACCACCACCACCACCTGGGGATCACTTGACTCGTTTCCTTAGGCTGCATCCACCGGTGTATTCTAGTAGCACCGAGCCGATTGTAGCAGATGATTGGCTCCGCAAGATAGGAAGGGAGTTGACCACTGCGGGATGCACAGATGGTGAGAAGGTGAAGTTTGCTGCACATCAGCTTGACGGACCCGCAGCAGCATGGTGGGAGAATTTCACAACCACTTACCCTGTAGACATTGTCACATGGGATCAGTTTCAGCAAGCTTTCCGCACTGCCCATGTTTCAGCAGGAGCTATGGACATGAAGAAGCGTGAGTTCCGCAACTTACGCCAAGGAGGAAGGACAGTTGGCCAGTATGTGGATGATTTTAGTAAGTTAGCATGTTATGCCCCAGATGACGTTGCTACAGACGCAGCTAAGCAGGAGAAGTTTCTGGAAGGACTGAATGATGAGTTAAGCCTGCAGTTGATGGTAGCAAGATTCAATAACTACCAGGAGTTGGTAGACCGCGCCCTCATGATTGAAGGAAAGCAGCAGCAAATAGAGAATCGCAAGAGGAAGTATGGGCAGGGGAAGTTTAACTCTGGAGCCCAGCAGAAGCCCCGTTATACCCCTAAGCAAGGAGTGCAGTTTCAGCATACCCATGGAGGAGGTAGTTCGCACAACCATAATGGCCACAAGAATGGTAATGGGAATGGAGGAACCAACGGCCAGAACCGGACCCCACCAACAACCCCAGCCAAGAGAGACCCGAGCAATGTCACCTGTTTCAAGTGTTCCAAGACTGGACATTACGCAAATGAATGTCCTGAAGGCCAGAATGGAAATGGAAATGGAAGCGCTGGAAAGAAGCCAAACCCTTTCAACAGAGGACAGGTGAACCACATTGATGTGGAGGAGATTGAAGATCAGCCCGATGCAGTAATCAGTAAGTTTTTGGTTAAGTCATTTACTGCACTTGTTCTTTTCGATACTGGTGCATCGCATTCATACATATCAAGGGGATTTGTAGAGAAGTATAGTCTGCCCACTAAGATTCTTAATACCCCTATGCTAGTAAGCTCGCCAGGAGCGGAGTATATGGCCAGACAAGGATGTTTTCAAATGCCATTGAGAATAGGAAGGCATGTGTTTCCGACGGATTTGATCATTCTGGAATCCCAAGGATTGGATGTGATTCTAGGTATGGATTGGCTGTCGATGTATGGAGGAAACATCGATTGCGCAAGTAAGACGATTTTGCTTACCACCCCAGAAGGGAGGAGAATCAAGTATGTATCACGGCATGAGCCGAGGAGGGCTTATGTAAATTTCCTATCAGGAGTTGTGCAGGAAGAGGTGCCAGTAGTGAAGGATTTTCCTGATGTATTTCCTGAGGAATTGCCAGGAATGCCACCAGATAGAGATATTGAGTTTTTGATTGAGTTGTTGCCAGGAACAGGCCAAATATCGAAGCGACCATACAGGATGCCCGCACAGGATTTGGCGGAAATCAAGAAGTAGATTAATGAGCTATTGGATAAAGGTTATATACGCCCAAGTTCTTCGCCTTGGGGATCACCCATACTGTTAGTGGAGAAGAAGGATGGATCATTAAGGATGGTTGTTGATTATCGTGGATTGAATGCAGTAACAATCAAGAACAAGTACCCACTACCAATGATAAATGATCTGTTTGACCGTTTGCAAGGAGCTAAAGTGTTTTCCAAGATCGATTTGCGATTAGGGTACCATCAGTTGAAGATTCGAGAGCAGGACATACCTAAGACAGCATTCACCACAAGATATGGACTGTATGAGTACACCGTTATGTCATTTGGACTGACTAACGCACCGGCCTATTTCATGAACCTGATGAACAAAGTGTTTATGGAGTTTTTGGATAAGTTCGTCGTGGTGTTCATTGATGATATTTTGGTTTTCTCGAAGAATGAAGAAGAGCATAAGGAATATTTGCGATTGGTTTTGGAGAAACTAAGGGAACATCAGTTATATGCCAAGTTCAGCAAATGTGAGTTTTGGCTAAAGGAAGTTGGATTTCTCGGACACGTTATATCCGGAGAAGGTATAGCAGTTGACCCCACAAAGGTTGAGACCGTAACCAATTGGGCAGCACCAACGACAGTTGGAGAGATCCGGAGTTTTCTTGGACTCGCAGGATACTACCGGAGATTCATTGAGAATTTCTCAAGGATTGCAAAGCCTATGACGGAGTTGCTGAAAAAGGATACCAAGTTCATATGGACTGAGGACTGTGAGGCAAGTTTTCAGGAGTTGAAGAAAAGATTGGTTACCTCACCAGTGCTAATTTTGCCAGATCAGACCAAGGATTATGAGATGTATTGCGACGCTTCACGTCGAGGACTTGGAGCAGTGCTTATGCAGGAAGGAAGAGTTGTTTCATATGCTTCATGACAACTGAAACCTCATGAATTAAATTATGCCACACATGATTTGGAGTTAGCATCCGTAGTGCATGCATTGAAGACATGGAGACATTTCCTCATTGGAAATCATTGTGAGGTATACACGGATCACAAGAGTTTGAAGTACATTTTCACGCAGAAGGAGTTAAACCTTAGACAGAGGAGATGGTTGGAGCTTATCAAGGATTATGATATGAGATTGCATTATCATCCCGGAAAGGCTAATGTAGTGGCTGACGCATTGAGCCGCAAGAGTCATGTCAATACGCTATTGACGGAAGAAATACCAAAGGAGCTAGGAGAAGATCTTCGTGAGCTATGTTTGGAAATAGTTCCGAGAGGCTACGTAGCAGCATTGGAGATTCAGTCTACCTTGATGGATAAAATCAGGGAAGCTCAAAAAGGGGACAGAGAGATTGCGGATATAAAGAAAAAAATGAGCGAAGGAAAAGCTAAGGGAGTTCGTGAGGATGAGCACGATACCCTATGGTTTGAGGACCGTATTTACGTGCCAAATGACCCGGAGATCAGGAAGTTGATTTTGCAAGAGGCACATGATTCACCCTACTTGATTCACCCAGGAAATACCAAGATGTATTTGGATTTGAAGGAAACGTTCTGGTGGACCGGAATGAAGAGGGATATCGCGGAGTATGTAGCAGTTTGTGATGTATGTCAGAGAGTGAAGGTAGAACATCAGAAGCCAGAAGGATTGTTGCAGCCATTGCCGATACCCGAATGGAAGTGGGATAAACTAGGCATGGATTTCATCACAGGTTTGCCAAAGACTCGTTTAGGCTATGATTCGATTTGGGTTATAGTCGACCGCTTGACGAAGGTAGCGCATTTCATTCCAGTTAAGACTACCTATAGCAGCGCTAAGTTGGCGAAGATATACATGACCAGAATTGTGTGTTTGCACGGAGTTCCGAGGAGTATCATATCAGATAGAGGAACTCAATTTACCTCAAAGTTTTGGAATCAGTTGCATGAAACATTGGGAACCAGGCTAGAATTCAGTACAGCTTTTCACCCACAGACAGATGGACAGCCTGAGAGAGTCAATCAGATTTTGGAGGATATGCTGAGAGCTTGTGCACTAGACTATGGATCTAGGCTCGACAAATCGTCCGCCGATCTAAAGCCTTTACCGTGATAAGGGGCCAACTGTACAGAGAAAGCGCGACTGGAGTTGGTCAGAAATGCATAACGCCAGAAGAAGGTCGAATAATCCTTGACGACATCCACTTGGGGACCTATGGCCATCATGCGTCCTCTCGGACCATCATGGACAAAGCATACCGAGCCGGATTTTACTGGCCAAGAGCGAATGAAATGGCAAAGGAGATAGTCGACAAGTGTGAGGGATGTCAATTTTACTCCAATATGTCACACAAGTCCGCCTCAGCTTTAAAGACCATACTACTCGTCTGGCCCTTTGCAGTATGGGGGTTGGATATGTTTGGCCCCTTGAGAACAGGCAGAAGCAGTTTCACCCATGTGCTGGTAGCAATCGACAAGTTCACCAAGTGGATTGAGGCTAAACCCATCAAGAACCTTGATGCCGGTACTGCTGTCAGCTTCATCAGAGAATTGATATTCAGATATGGAGTCCCGCACAGCATCATCACTCACAACGGGTCAAACTTCGATTCCGAAGAATTCAGATCTTTCTGCACATCTCAAGGCACACGAGTCGACTATGCTTCAGTCGCTCATCCTCAGTCGAATGGACAGGCAGAATGAGCCAACGGCTTGATTCTCAAAGGGTTGAAACCCCGATTGATGTGTGATCTCAAGCATGCAGCTGGTGCATGGATTGACGAGCTTCCGTTAGTACTTTGGGGATTAAGGACCACGCCTAACCGGTCGACTGGGAGAACTCCGTTATTCTTAGTCTATGGAGCTGAAGCGGTCTTGCCGAGTGACCTGCTTCACAATGCTCCCCGAGTCGAGCTCTACACCGAAGCTGAAGCAGAACAAGCTCGGCAGGATGCAGTCGACCTTCTAGAGGAAGAAAGGGAGATGGCTTTGATCCGATCGACCATTTACCAGCAGGACTTGTGTCGCTTCCACGCCAAAAACGTGAGGAGTCGAGCCTTCCAGGAAGGAGATTTGGTTCTCCGAGTGGATCAACAGAAACCACACAAGCTCGCTCCTTCTTGGGAGGGTCCCTTCATCGTCACCAAGGTTCTCCACAATGGGGCGTACCATCTTTACAATGTCGAGCACCAGCTCGACGAGCCCCGAGCTTGGAACGCGGAGCTGCTCCACCCTTTTTACACTTAAGTGTGCACTCGGAAATGTAATAAAAGTACTTCTGTAGTTCATTTTTCAAAAGACAATAGTGTTATAATTTTCCCAGTGATTGTTGTCACTTTTTTTTGTTCAAAAAAATTCCCCCCCCAGCGGGTGGCTTATTTGCGAATCCGTTTCGCCTAAGTTTTCAAAAAAAAAATCCTACCGAGTGATGAGCCAGCCTTTCACTCAGAGGCTTAGCCGCGAATCCGTTTCGCCTAAGTTTCAATAAAATCCTGTCGAGTGGTGAGCAGACCTCCCACTCGGGGGCTTAGCTGCAGCCCAGTGCTCGCCTAAGTTTCTAAAAATCCTACCGAGTGGTGAGCCAGCCTCCCACTCGGAGGCTTAGCTGCAGCCCAGTGCTCGCCTAAGTTTCTGAAAATCCTACCGAGTGGTGAGCCAGCCTCCCACTCGGAGGCTTAGCCGCAGTCCAAGTACTCGCCTAAGTTTCAATAAAATCTTACCAAGTGGTGAGCCAGCCTCCCACTTGGGGGCTTAGCTGCAGCATAGCGCTCGCCTAAGTACAAGTATAACATGCGCTCCGCAAGGAAGACGAGGTGCAGGTCGACTGCTACCCTCTTCTTCCGAGCTACGCCACAAGTATAACGTGCGCTCCGCAAGGAAGACGAGGTGCAGGTCGACTGCTACCCTCTTCTACCGAGCTATGCCACAAGTATAACGTGTGCTCCGCAAGGAAGACGAGCTGCAGGTCGACTGCTATCATCTTCTTCCGAGCTACGCCACAAGTATAACATGCGCTCCGCAAGGAAGACGAGGTGCAGGTCGACTGCTACCCTCTTCTTTCGAACTACGCCACAATTATAATGTGCCCTCCATAAGGAGGACGAGGTCGATTGATGCCTTCTTGCTCAGAGAAATGCCGCAAAAATCCTACCGAGTGGAGAGCAAACCTCCCACTCGGGGGCATAGCTGCAGCCCAGTGCTCGCCTAACTTTTGAAAATCCTACCGAGTGGAGAGCAGACCTCCCACTCGGAGGCTTAGCTGCAGCCCAGTGCTTGCCTAAGTTTTTGAAAATCCTACCGAGTGGAGAGCAGACCTCCCACTCGGGAGCTTAGCTGCAGCCTAGTGCTCGCCTAAGTTTTTGAAAATCCTACCGAGTGGAGAGCAGACCTCCCACTCGGGGGCTTAGCTGCAGCCCAGTGCTCGCCTAAGTTTTGAAAATCCTACAGAGTGGAGAGCAGACCTCCCACTCGGGGGCTTAGCTGCAGTCCAGTGCTCGCCTAAGTTTTTGAAAATCCTACCGAGTGGAGAGCAGACCTTCCACTCGGGGGCTTAGCTGCAGCCCAGTGCTCGTCTAAGTTTTAGAAAATCCTACCGAGTGAAGAGCAGATCTCCCACTCGGAGGCTTAGCTGCAGCCCAGTGCTCGCCTAAGTGTGTTGAGGAACAAGTCGATTGCAACAAGCGCTTCGCCCTAGCCTGCAAAAGACACCTCAAACCAAATGCAAACATATTCAACGTCAAATCCAAGTTCAGATAACATCCAACGGAACTGAAAGTGCTCGGGCGCTAAGACCGTTAAGGTTTATCGGTTACAAAAATCACTCGGCATACCGAGGCAAATTTAAAGTATCAAGCACAGAAGTTTTTTACCCCTCCTGCGGAGGGCTGGAAGGTGCAACAAATTCATCCAGGTCGATTCCATCTGCAATCCGAGTGGCAGCGGCGATGAAGGTCTCCATGAAAGATCGGAAATCATGCTTCTTGGTATTAGCCACCTTAAGGGCTACCAGCTTGTCCTCTCGTGCCTCCTTGCAGTGAACACGGGCCAGAGACAGAGCAACATCCGTGCCGCATCTGGCAGAAGACTTCTTCCATTCTTGCACTCGACTTGGAACCTCGTTCAGTCGAGTCATCAGAGACTCGAGGTCGTTCTAAAGCGTCTCTCTTGGCCAGAGTGTTGTGTCGATGCGGGAAGTTGCGACCTTCAGCCTTGCGAGATAGTCGACAACAGCAGCAACGCGAGATTCGAGTCGGAGCACATTCATGGCGACTTCATCTTTCACAGGAGAGTTGATGGGATCCAGGTTTATTTCTGGTCGACCAGTCTCCTCTTCAAAGTTCTGGCAAAACTCTGCGAGCACAACCCCAGAGTCAAGACAGCAATCGGATGGAGAGATCATAGTTAAAATGTCTATTTGATACAAAAGATTACCTTCAAGCATGAGGAATAGCTTTTTGGCGAGTCCTCCCAGATAAGCCTCCAGATCATTCTTCTTTCCCACCAACTCACTGGCCTTGTCACTCAAGGCAATCTTGTCACTCTTCAGTCGACTGACCTCCTTGTTGGCCACATCAAGAGCAGCTTTTAGATTGGTATTTTCCTCTTCAAGCTTGGTGATTGAAGCCAGCTTCTCATCTGCGAGCTTGGTCTTCTCTAAAGCCACTTTCTGCATCTCATCCAAGTCAAGGTCTTTCTTCTTCAGAGCATCCCTCAGTTTGTCTACAAAGTCACAGTGAGATCAGACTCTGAAACGGGCGAGAGGCAAAAAGCAGTCGTCGAGGTTCTCACCAAACATACCTTTTGCTTCCTCCTTCGACTTCGTGAAGTTCTCCTGGACCAGTTTCAGATCAAGATCGAGCTGGATTTGTTTGTTCTCCAACTCAGTGTAACGAGCCGCAAGCTCGCAAGATTTCTGCGAAGAACCAATCGGCAAATGTCAAAGACAGTTCACTTCCGAGTGACTAAGGAAAAATCATATCATTTCTAAGACTACAGCCGAATATAAACATTCGACCATAGTCTCGGGGACTACACCCAGTGGGTGCACTCAGCGTGCCCCCACTAGTTCTATCAGTTAGAGTCGATCAGTCGACCAACAAGTAGCAAATAAAAGAGAGGTTATCTTCAGACTGTCGTCGACTGCCAGCAGTCGACCATAGTCTCGAGGACTACACCTAGTGGGTGCACTCAGCGTGCCCCCGCCGATTTATCAATCCATTCGACCTGATCGAATAAAGAAAAGCTTAAGACATAAAGACTATGGTCAACTGCCAGCAGTCGACCATAGCCTTGGGGACTACACCCAGTGGGTGCACTCAGCGTGCCCCCACTAATCCGGAATGTCAATCAACACACCCAGTGGGTGTACGACAGATACTGAAATTTTCAGAAAGAAGGATTTTAAGATATCATATCCTAACAGAACAGGCGGTGATCGACTGACCTGAACATTGCTCTGAAGAGCTGAACTGGCGTCATAAGCCGCCTGACTGGCGTCTCGGATTGCCTTCACTTGCTCCATCATGATCCCTGCCTGGCGTATTGCTTCTTTAGCAGCACTAGCTTGGTCTTTTGGGACGTGGTGGGTCGAGAAAAGTGAAGGCTGAGCAGCACTCGACGACGAAGGGCGAGCACTCGTCAGCAGCACCGCAAAAGATACGGTAGGCTGAGTGACGTTGTCCCCCTCTACGACCAACATCTCGGGTGCTGGCACGTCCTGAGTCTCCTTGCCAGCAGACGCTTTCCTGTTCCTCCTCTGCCTCGGTGGTTCCTCGTCATCGTTGTCGGGAAGGTCAATAACGACGTTAGATGGAGTTGCAGAAAAGAGTCAAAATTAAAGACAAAGAGCCAACCGACTGAAGATGGAACTACAAAAGTCATACTAGGTTTTGAAGTGACAGCATCTTCCATCTCGTGATCTTCAGCCCTGGCCGAGGTATCAGAAGTAGCAGCACTTCAGCTCCAGAAGTCAGTCGGTCAGCTCACGAATCGGCCAAGAATAAATTCATGTGAAACGAGGAAACTCAAGTTACACTATTACCCTGAGATATTGGGGATCACCATCTTCATCTTCGGCAAGACCTTTGTCGGCTTCGACGGCGCCACTCGAGATTGCTTCGGAGCTTTTTCAACCGGCGCCGGAGAAGTCGTCCGAGTACGCTTGGTCGACTGCGCGACGGGTGCAACCCCCTTACCACGCTCGGCTGCAGGATCATGGACAAGCTTCGAGCGTCTTTCCGAACAAGGAGGTGCAACTTCCTCCTCCTCCTCCTCTTCCTCCTCATCAGAGTCATCGTGTTCATCGTCGTCATCAGCATCCGAATCCCACTCCTCCGGGCTTTCGCCCCCACTTCCTTCCTCCTCCTTAGTCGGCGCTTGCACTCCATTGGGCATCGAGTACAACTCAGTGGTGGCCTGACAGACAACAAAACAAGACAAAGGTCAATCGACCAATTTGCAGTGAAGCAGAATGAATAAAGCAAGATCACAACCGGGGATAAGTGGTCATACCGTGTCCGTTGTGTAGGTATGGTCGAGTGGTGGGATCCTCCTAGCCCCTCGAGGGTTATCTTTATTCCCTGTGATGGCAGCCATCCACCTCTCCAGTGTGGTGTCATTGACCGCCTCTGGATGGACCCGAGTGGTATCTTCGGTGCCGCAGTACAGCCACATCGGGTGGCCTCGGTATTGGAGTGGTTGAATACGCCGTCGAAGGAAAACCTCCAGAAGGTCCATGCCAGTCACTCCGTCCCGAATGAGCTGGACTACACGCTCCATCAACATTTTTACCTGAGCCTTCTCCTCCGGGAGCACCTTCAGAGAACACGGCTTGTTCACTCGGTCCATGGAGAACGGAGGGAGACCAGTCGACTGCCCCGGCATCGACTCGTCTTGGCAGTAGAACCAGGTCGACTGCCACCCTCTAACCGACTCGGGAAGGGTCATGGCTGGAAAAGCGCTCTTACTCCTCACTTGGATTCCAAGACCCCCGCACATCTGGATTACTTTAGCCCTATCGTCATCCGGACTCGCCTTTTTCACCGTCTGAGAGCGACAAGTGAATATGTGCTTAAAGAGACCCCAATGCGGTCGACAACCCAGGAAGTTTTCGCACAGAGACACAAAGGCGGCAAGGTGGGCAATGGAATTGGGAGTGAAATGGTGGAGTTGCGCCCCAAAGAAGTTCAGAAACCCTCAGAAGAAAAGACTCGGTGGCAGGGAGAATCCACGATCTACATGAGTGGCTAGGAGAACGCACTCACCCTCCAGTGGTTGCGGTTGCCACTCGATCCCCGGAAGCCTTGCTGACCCGTGAGAGATCAGTCCCTCATTGGCCAGGTCGTTGAGATACGCTTGGGTGATGGTCGAGCGGATCCAATCCCCTTGGACCCAACCTTGCGGCAGGCGAGACCTCGACGAAGATCCACCCCGACTGGTTGCTCTTCCTTTCGCTTTCACCGTCGCCGTCGCCTTCTTCGCTCGCTCCAAGGCCGCCGTCTTCTCCTTCACCATCGTCACCGGCGAAGCGCGCGAGGAGTGGATGGGCGGAGGCAAAAGCGGGTGCAGCAGGCGGGGGTGAAGAAGGCAGAAAGGGGAATGGAGAGGCATTGTTCAAAAACCCTTGCCCGGTACCTTATATAGGGACGCTTCAGAGTGGCTGACAAGTAGGCCTGGGCGGTCCTGTCAAATCCCGAAACAGTCGCGCGCGCGATACGTGGCAAAAAAGGCGGCACGGAAATCAAGGCGTCTACGCCTTATCCCATGAGTATCGTGGTCCACCCCGCTTCGCACGCTTCCCAAAATTCGGATCCCACAAAATCCGCTAACAGCAGATCAACCTGTCAGACGGTAGATTTCCTACGATCCGTCGCTTGGAAGTTCACCAAGTTCGAAAGTTCACTTGACAGAAGAAAAGAATGGATCAAGGCGACTGAAAGAAAAGTTGATGCCATCAAAAAAAAGGGGTCATTGATCCAGGACGAGACATACACAGAACACAAAAACAGGTCGGAAAGATTATCAACTCCTTCCTCATTCAAACCTCGATCCATTCGGGGGCTAATGATGAAGTCATGTACCTAGGGTAGGGTCATGGGCCTGTCCAGAGGACCCTCCCCAAGGACATCTTCAGAAGAAATGGTGTTCCAGTCGACCAAGAGGGATTCCACTCGACGGACTCGAAGGCATTCGACCACGAAGACTCACTCGACCACCAGGAGATTAAGAGTCACTCTGTATCCAAACGGTCTGTAATTAAGTAGTCTTTATTACCATGATGACACTTTATGTAGGGCATTACCAGTAACACCAATCCTTTATGTACTTTAAACCCCACATAACTGAGGGCCGGAGGGGTCTGGCAGACACTATATAAGCCACCCCCCTCCTTGGTGTAAAGGGTTCGCACCCTTGTAACTCATACGCACATAATCCAGTCGACCGCCTCCGGGCTCTGAGACGTAGGGCTGTTACTTCCTCTGAGAAGGGCCTGAACTCGTAAATCCCTTGCGTATACAACTAATCCATAGCTAGGATCTTGCCTCTCCATACCTACCCCCCATTCTACTATCAGACTTAGAACCACGACAACTGCTCCGGGGCCCGATCCTTCACTTTGGGAGGCCCCATGGCCACGACCTCTACCTCGACAAGCCGGAAATGCATCTTCACACAGGCCTACGCTCGGCGGCCTCCCTCTAGGCACGCAGATCGCCACCAAGGCACTTGTGGGATGGCTTCTTCCAGCCGCGCCAGGAGCCCGAGGAGGCTGGTTGGCAGCACCTTTGATGGCAACAAGTTGACACAGAAGTCATGGAGCGCCGACCGCACTATATGAAAAAGTTGCACCAGCTTGTTCATTCGAATATTCAACAACTCTGGATGTGGCAATGCCTGGAATTGCTGCCAGAATGCCGCCTCGTGGCCCTCCCTTTCGCTGAAATAATGGTTGGCATCTAGCACGCTACTCGGGAGATCCTTGAAGACCTCTGCAGAGCGCCACAACTTGGTGAGCTCGACAAACTCTTGGCTGCCAAACACGCTTTGAAGTAAAAACGGCTTACCCGCAACAATTTGGTCGACTTGCTAGAGCACTTCACGGTCAGCGGGGGCTTGGGTCTACAGCTCGGCATGCGTCTGGTGGAGCTTCTTGAGCTCCTCGCTTGCCTTGTTTTCCTTGTCCTGAAGGGCATCACGCTCCTCGTACATGCCCTTCAAAGTCTCCTCGACCTCAATGACCCGTGCCTAGTCCCTTCCCCTAGCCCCCCTTTCGGCGGCTAGGTCTTTCTCGACCTTAGTAGTAGTAGCGCTCTGCTGCTAGGCCTCCTACCGAGATTTCATCAGCTCGGCCTTAAGACCCTCAAGCTCATCCATGGCAGTTGTCATTTAAATAGTTCGGTATCAGCTTTAAATTTAACGCAACTATCCCTTATTCAAAGTAACTATGAAATATTTCATATCCATAGCTCACCTTGAGACTGCTCGATCCACTTCCCCATCAGATCAAGGTCCTTTACAGAACTCTTAAGCTTATTCTTCATCTCTGCAATCTCCTGAGATATGGAGTCTGGAACTGAGGTCAAGACCTGTAAAAAACAAAATCTCATTTAGCCCTAGGTGACAAAGTAAATCCTTTGGCCCGCACCTTTTCCGCAAGTCAGCCTGAGTCCTGGGGGCTACTACACAATTCTGCTCCGCTTTGAGCCCTAAGCCAGTTTTTCAAATGCTAGCTTAGGGCCTGGGGGCTACTGGCCGGTTACAACGTATAAAGCACTACAGTCTAGGAAAATACTGTCCTCGAACAAATAATATGGATTTGCGAATAAAGAGCAGAGTTTACTCTTAAATATGATACAAACAAGCATACCTCGAAGCTCTTAACAAGGCCCTTGAAGACCTCATGCATCCTGGCCTCCATAGATTGGTAATCTTGTAGCATTGCGCTGATCAGCGCGCGTTGCTCTTCTTTGATGGAGGCAGCCCTATGGAGGATACCTTTAGGGCTGCCTCCATCTCTTCGGTCTACCCCACGACCACTCGCCCTAGGGAGGGAGGCAGAGGTGGCATAACTTCAGAGTCCAGCACCAAATTGTTGGGAACAGGGTCCTCCGATTGAGGTGTTGGCGCTGGAGTCGATTCCAGCTGGGCCATTCGTAGCCCAGCCCTTCCTTGATGACCTTGGGGACTTTGTACCTTTGGCATTGATGGGTCGAGGTCTCAACCTCGGCCATGGCAACCAATGTCTCGGCCCCCATGATGTTGGCTGGAGGGGCCGGTCCTGATGTCGCTTCCCCTGACCCTTGGGATCTGGGGGAGAAGTGGTGGGTTCGGGTGTCCCGCTAGCAGGTGGCAGCCCGTTCGAAGAGTTGCCACTAATACGCACCCTTGGTGGACCACATAAAAGTTACTCGTATGAGTTTTATCCTCCTGGAAAGACTTGTTGTAAGACAAACATAAAAGCAATGACGTTACCGCCTTCGGAGTGCCAGTTTTTCCCTCCCCATCTCAAGGGAAGGGTTCTACCTTTGATTCGTCAAAGAAAGCGATCTTATCTGACGACGTGGGCTTGCTGGCGGGCTCGGCCGAGGTTAACCTCTTCTAGCCCTTTGACCATGCTTCGGCTTTGGCATCTTCGAACACCACCCTTTTCCCTTTAAGGGGAGGGTTCTCTTCTTTCTTGTCCTCCTCCACGTTGTCCTCGTAGGTAGAGAAGGTGTGGGTCTACTTGGACCGGGTGACCGAGGTATCCCGAGTCCAAAGACCCATCCTGCCCATCTGGGCTTCGACCCCTTAGGGATCATGTAACGCCCCGGTTCCGATGCGCCAGGTGTCCGCCAGTTATTCACCGTCATTGCCATGTCATTTGCTTGCGTGTTGCATATTTTCATGTCATCATGTGAATTTCATTTTGCATACGTGTTCGTCTCATGCATTCGAGCCTTTTCCCCGTTGTCCGTTTCGCGATCCGACGCTCCTATGCCCTCCGGCGTTCCCCTTTCATCTCTCGTTGTGTCCGGGTATTAAACGTTCTCGGAATGGACCGAGGCTTGCCAAGCAGCCTTGGTATAGCACCGGTAGACCGCCTGTCAAGTTTTGTGCCATTTGGAGGTCATTTGGTACTCCAACGGTTAACCGGGTAACCGTAAAGCCTCTTTCTCTTTGCAGCCCAACCCCCCTTCCAAACTGGCCCAAAACCCACCTAACTCCCCTCCATGCTCTCGGTCGTTCGATCACGATATCGTGGCTGAAAACCGCTCCTCATTTGGACTCTCCTAGCTCCCTCTACCTATATAAACACCCCTTCCCCGAAATTTCGCAGTCCAAACCCCCGAAACCCTAGCCCTCTCCCTCGCAGCCGCCGGACATGTCTGCGTCGCACCGGACATGTCCACCACCCGCCGCCACGTCGCTGCAGCCAATCGGCGCGTGACACGTCACCGCCGCCGTCGCCCGGACCAACCGCCGCCCGCCATGTCGCCACCCCCGGCCACCGCGCGCCGTCGCGGGCCCGCGAGCCCAAGCGGGGCCCGCCCGGCCCGTTCCGCTGCCCGCGCCCGCCCGCGGGTGCTCCCGCTCGCCGCCTCCGGCCGCCGCCCGTCGCCGCCGGCGACCTCCGCCTCCCGGCCGATGCCCGCGCCGCCGCCACCGCTCCAGCCTCCGGCGACCTCACCGCCGGTCACCGGAGGGCTGGGCCGCCCCTGCGCATCCCCCGCTCGGCCCCGAGCCGCCCCATCGCCCCCTCGTCCTCCTCGCCGGCCGGCGCCGCCGCGCTGGGCCCGCGCCCCTCCTCCGGCCGGATCTGGCGAGATCCGGCCCGGATCCGCCCGTCTCCGGCGACCCCGCCATCCCCGGCGTGTTCTCCGGCGAAATCTGGCCTGCCTCGGAATCCGTGCCACGGCGGTTGATTTTTCCCCGCGAGGTTGAAATTCTTCTAAGTCCCTGTTTTCTAACATAATCATGCCATGTTTGACCTGTTGTATCTCTGCATCCGTAGCTCCGTTTCATGCGTGTAATATGTCAAATTGTTCGTCTCAACGAGTACATCATTTCATTCCATTGCATCATATTCATTGAGGTCATCTTGATGCATGAATCATTGTTGTAAGAGTGCTTCATAATGTTTTCTGTTGTCTGTTAACAGAACGAGCTCTTTTGTCATTTTTGCCATGATTGATGTGTGCATCCTATAAGGTTGATGTCTTCATGTGTTTTGAACTATGTTATGTCTTCTTTACAGAGGTGCTTACCATGTATTTTTGTGATCAATGTGGTGACTAGCACAAGCATGCAAACTAGGCATCGTGATATTGCTGATTTTAGTCCCTGTTCTGCTGTTATTTTTATGCCATGTAAACTTGATGCTACAGAGAGCTCCATGCATATTTAGAGATACTTCAGTAAGGATGTTTTGAACAATAGGTTTTTGTCTATCCATTCATGCCCTTTGTTGCAATTATGGAGTAGCCTAGCATGTCATTTTCGTGCTCTACTTTGCTTCAAAATGTTTCCTGGCAGATTGTTTACATGTTATTCAATTTGGCCAAGCTTGATATAGTTGATCCTTGCATGCTATGGACTTGTTCTTGACTTGGTTTGTTACAAAAACATGTCTTCTTGATGATGCTACGCTTATATTTTCATGCAATGACTTGTGGTGAGTGAATCGAGCTTGTTAAGTAGGGTTCATGATGTTGCTGTTTTGCTAGGCTAAATCTGTTATTTCGTGATGCTATATAAACATGTTGCTACTAATCATTCTATGCATAATCTGGAGATGTTCTATAAATATGTTTTGATCTACATGTCATGCTCTATCCATCCATGCCCCTGGTTGCATTTATAGGTTGCTGTAGCTTGTTCATATCTTGCTCCAAAGTTGCTTGAAAATGTTGCTGTCAGCCTGTTTACATTAAGTTCACTTGTTTCCATGTGTTTTCCTAGTGATCCATGCACCCTATGACCTTGCTCTTGCCATGCTTAGCTTCACAAACATGCCTTCTTACTGTTGGTTGCCTTTCCATGCCATGTAATGCCCTGTAGTGAGTTGCACAAGCTCATCTACATGCCTTCATAATTAAGTTCCTGCCATGTTTGAATCTGTATAAATACTTGCTATGTTTACATGGGTGTCATCATATTTTCTTTTCCTTTTTGGCTTATGGTCAGTAAGGGACTTTTGATCTATGCATTTAGTAGATTCATGCCATGCCTTTGTTTGCCATAATAAGTTCCTGTAACATGTTGTTTGATAGCTCTAAACATTGCATCGTGCTGTTATTCTCTGCAAAGTCTGAAATTGTTATAACTTGCAATCTTACCATGTGTGTTTGAGTATGTTCTAGTGATTTCTGGAGATAGCTCAGTGTTCATGTTTTGTAATGCTTTACGTGTACATCATTTCCATGCCTTTTGTTTTCATGTTGGGGTGCTGTAGCATATTGTTTTGATGCTTGCAATATGCCTAGTCGCTGTTTTGGACAGCTTGCCCTTTAAACTTGTATAGTGTGCATGTGTTGAACCGTTGCTCCGTTTTGAGTGTGCTCTATATGAAACTTGCTTAGAATTGCATGTAGTTCCATTTTATCATGTTGCATCCATGTTTTGAGGTGTTTGCTTGATGTTTGGGTGCATTTTGCATCAATGCCATGTTTAACTTGTTTTGCTCATATCTTCTAGGTCGTAGCTTCGAATCTAATGAACTTCATATGTAACTTGACTAGAATCTCGTGTAGATCATCTTTGTGCATCTTAACTTGCTGTTTAACAACTTGAACATAAGGTTTATTCAGATCTGGACCAATTTCGAAATATGCATATGAGGACTTACCGGAATTGTTATATATTGTTCCCGGCCTCATTTAAACTTGCCTTATGTGTTGCTCTTGTTTGCATCATCTCTTGCCATGAGTAGCTTCATGTAGCCTTGTCATGCATCATGCTTGTTGTGCATCATGCCTTGTTCATGTGTGGTGTGTTTACCATGTTGTGTGCTTCTTCTTGTTAGTTCCTGTTTCGTTGCGTTCGTGAGGATTCGTTCGTCTTCGCTTGGTTCGGCTTCATCCGTTCGTCTTCTTCATGGACTCGTTCTTCTTCCTAGCGGGATTTCAGGAAAGATGACCGTTACCCTGGATCTCACTACTATCATTGCTATGCTAGTTGTTTCGTTCTATCGCTATGCTGCGTTACCTATCACCTGTTTACTCAAGCCATCCCAAATTGCCATGAACCTCTAACCTTTGACACCTTTCCTATGCAAACCATTGATTGGCTATGTTACCACTTTGCTCAGCCCCTCTTATAGCGTTGCTAGTTGCAGGTGAAGTTGAAGATTTCTCCATGGTGAACAGGATTTTGGTTGGGATATCACAATATCTCATATATTATTAATGCATCTATATACTTGGTAAAGGGTGGAAGACTCGGCCTTTTTCCTGGTGTTTTGTTCCACTCTTGCCGCCCTAGTTTCCATCATACCGGTGTTATGTTCCCGGATTTTGCATTCCTTACGCGGTCGGGTGATTTATGGGACCCCCTTGACAGTTCGCTTTGAATAAAACTCCTCCAGCAAGGCCCAACCTTGGTTTTACCATTTGCCTCACCACCACCTATCCCTTTCCCTTGGGTCGGCCAACCCAAGGGTCATCTTTATTTTAGCCCCCCCCCCCCCCGGGCCAGTGCTTGTCTAAGTGTTGGTCCGAACCGAGCAACCTGCGGGGCCACCTCGGGGCAACTCGAGGGCTCGTTTTACTCGTAGCTTGACTTATCCGGTGTTGCCCTGAGAACGAGATATGTGCAGCTCCTATCGGGATTGTCGGCGCATCGGGCGGCTTTGCTGGTCTTGTTTTACCATTGTTGAAATGTCTTGTAAACCGGGATTCCGAGTCTGATCGGGTCTTCCTGGGAGAAGGTCTATTCCTTCGTTGATCGTGAGAGCTTGTCATGGGCTAAGTTGGGACACCCCTGCAGGGTATAATCTTTCGAAAGTCGTGCCTACGGTTATAGGTAGATGGGAATTTGTTAATGTCCGGTTGTAGATAACTTGACACCAGATCCGAATTAAAACGCATCAACCGTGTGTGTAGCCGTGATGGTCTCTTTTCGGCGGAGTCCGGGAAGTGAACACGGTTTCTGGGTTATGTTTGACGTAAGTAGGAGTTCAGGATCACTTCTTGATCATTGCTAGCTTCGGCCGTTCCTTTTGCTCTCTTCTCGCTCTTATTTGCGTATGTTAGCCACCATATATGCTTAGTCGCTGCTGCAGCCTCACCACCTTACCCCTTCCTTTCCCTTTAAGCTTTGCTAGTCTTGATACCCATGGTAATGGGATTGCTGAGTCCTCGTGACTCACAGATTACTACAACAAACAGTTGCAGGTACAAGTTGTGCGATGATCATGACGCGAGAGCGATGCTTGCTTTCGTTGAGTTCTTCTTCTGCTTCTTCGATCAGGGATAGGTTCCAGGTCGGCAGCCTGGGCTAGCAGGGTGGATGTCGTTTGAGTTTCTGTTTGTGTTTCATGCATAGTCGGATGATGCTCTTATGTATTGTGATGATGTATTCGTGTTGCATTGTATGCCTCTTGTATGTATCCCCATCTATTATGTAATGTTGATGTAATGATATCCACCTTGCAAAAGCGTTTCAATATGCGGGTCTATCCTTGGTGGGACCTTCGAGTTCCTTTTGGATAGGGTCGCATATTGGGCGTGACAGATCACCACATGCAGCTCCTCGACAAAGAGGGTCATAAGCAAAGGGGTCCTCTCCCCCTTTGGCACTGATGTCGGGCACAACATCTGCTCTACCCGAGACATCCACTTATGCAAACATAAGGCTAATTGACTAGTCGAGGCCCAAGGTACTCAAATAAAGTGCGGCATATGAAATTGTGTGTCAAAATCTTACCAGTGGGGCGTCGTAGCGGGCTTCGAAGCTGAGGTCACTCCCTTCCGAAGGAAAGTCGTCCTCAGACAGCTTAAATAGCTGTGTCCACATACCTGCCAAGGTGGAGCGGAAGAAGTTGAGGACGGGCCCTACATCCTCGGACTTCTGCTCCCACATCAGGGTGGCCCGGAGTTGGAGCGGGCGGATGCGACGGTGGAGCATGACGTTCACCACGTCCGCTAGCTGGAGGTGTTTCTGATCAGACCACCATTGGATCCTCTTGACCAGCACCTCCGCCTCCAGTGGCTTCCCCCAATCAATGCCCTTCTTTCTTCCAGGACCCAAGCTTCTTTGGAGGTCCGGCCAAGAACGTTGGGACCTCGGCCTAGCCCGCGACGAGTGGCTCGGTGATGTAAAACCGCTCGTGCTGCCACTCTTTTACGGTCTCTATGAAAGTGCCTTTGAACCAGCTGACCTTCTGGTTCTTGCTGATCATGGCCCCCCATACCCTGCCAAATTGGAGCCACTAGACTTCGGCTTGATGCCGAAGATCTTCAGCCATAGGACGAAGTGTGGCTTGACATGGAGGAAGGCATCGCAGACCACTATGAAGGAGGCAAAGTGGAGGATGGAGTTCAGGGCTAGATGACGAAAATCCTACCCGTAGTAGAACATTATTCCACGCACAAAGGGGTGCAACGGGAAGCCTAGACCTTTGACGAAGTGAGGAACGAATACCACCCTCTCCCCTTGGTCTGGAGCGGCACCTTCTTGTTGAGGCTCGGTGCTCGGGTGGCGAGATTGGCAGGGATGTATCCCGAACTGCGCAACTCCAGGATGGTGCCCTATGTCACAGAGGAACCAGCCCAGTGCCCCTTGAGGGTGGCATCGGCCATTGCTAGAAGGAGGTGCTAGGGTGCGCTGCGAAGGAGGAAGGCAAGATTGGATCTGGGCGCTGGAGCTCGAGAAGACAGCAGGCGAGGGAAATGAGAGCGTGCTTATTACCAGCGCTATATTTTTACTCTTATAGGCTGCTGAAAGGCCAAGAGTCCCCCTGCTACGTCGGCAAAATTGCCACTCCCCCACAAATGATGCTATTATGCGTATGGGAGAAAACAAAATCTTACTGATATCCCAAAGAAAATGGGCACGATCTCTACTTCGATAGGACGCGCTAGTAAAAAGATTGCCTCGAGCCACTATCTGGGTAAGCAGAAATTGCCTGACCCGTCGTGGGTAACGCCGCTTCATTGACATTTTCAGGCTATAAAGCACTGTTCACGCCTAGGTGGTTAGACCTCAAAGCTAAGTAAATCTGTGACTTCGGGCGAGGCGTGAGCTCGGCTAAGTCATGTTCGCAATACACCACTCCTTCGAAGGGAGGTTCGGGAATCTTGCATCGCAAAGGAGAACTCCTCTGTCAAGCCAAGGACTTCGGATCCGAGGTTATTTTCATCAAGTAGATCGTCCTCGGCACAGAAGACCAGTTCGGGGGCTACTGACGGTGTCCCGAACTAGGGGGTACCAACCTAGTCGGCCCATGGTCCTCGGTCCGGGCGGGTGCGCCCTCACTCCCCTCGAGGTTGACACTGGAAGCCGCACACTGCAGGCATGATCAAGACTACACCTGCCGAAGACTTGATGTATACTCCAAGACTTCTCTCCTGCCGCCTCCACGCATAGATACCGACCATGTAACCCTGAATCCCCCACCTGGCGTGTATATAAGCCAAGGGGTTTAGCCCATAGAGGGGGCTTGAACACAATTTCATTCACCTAGCACTAGGGTTAGAACACATCTTACGATCTCGAGGTAGATCAAGCTTGTACTTGATACATCTCCATCAATATAAACAAGAGCAGGACATAGGGTTTTACCTCCATCGAGAGGGCACAAACCTGGGTAAATATTGTCTCCCTCGTTCCTGCTACCATCTATCCGAGATCCACAGCTCGGGACCCCCTACCCCAAGGTTGGCTGGTTGCTATCCGGACATTTATGATCAACAATTACCACGTAAATCGTGTTGACCAACACGTAATTTTGCCATCACATGCTAGCCGCTAGCTCTGAGGGAAAAATACACCAAGGGACGAAATCAAAAGCACAGTTGTTTTCCCCCTAGAAACACAATATAAACATAGATACTCATAATGTGTATGTGCACGCAACCCTATAATAAATGTGTATATGCATGCCCTGTTATGAGCACCGTTGAGAGGTCGAACGGGCAGATATTGAAATTGACGAAATCGTTGCTGATACGTCATATCACTAAACATATAGTGTTGAAGTGCCAGAAATAAACTCAGAAATTATGCAAGCAGTCATCCTAAGTTTAGGATTTTAACCAATTGACTGATTCCACCTCAAAGATTCTCACAATCTAACCAGTCGTGTCAAGTTTGCGTCTGAATGTTACTGCTGAAAAGTGAAGATTACATTACGCTTACTTTGATACGTGACAATTGATTAGTACAGCAAGATCGCGGGTGAGGGCCCAGGGTGTAGCTGCGGTGCGGACCGAATAAAGCACAAAGCACCCGATCTTTGTAGTTGAAGGGAAATAGAGGTTTTTGTATCCAGAGGTGTTGCACGAGAGCCCAAGACCGACAGATACAGTTGGAAGAGAAAACAGAGATGAGTCTCCTCTACGGCACCATGTAACACCGTTTGCGTGAAATGTGGTCGATTCTCCAATCACCCGGATCCCAAGTGTCCAGCTTGATCCACGCACATATACCAAAAACGAGTCCAAGTTCTTTTCGGGAAAAAAAAAGAGAATGCAAGTTAAGATCACTGCCCGCCGTCCGGCAACAGAAACACCACTCGCACATGTTGTGTAACTTTGCTACGGTGGTCGTATGATACGCATACATGTATGTTCATCGGGCTGTGTTGATTTCAGTAGTTTCAACCATGCAATCAAACCCCTGACGAAAAACAAACATGCCTGCATCTTCAGATTTCAGTTTCATCACGAGGTCCATCCGTTTTCTGTTTTCGCCAGGCCAGTTGGTGCTTCGAGAAGGACATCGACCGGTTGTGTGTAATATAATAAGTACTCTCTCGTCTTGAAATACTTATCAAAAAAATGAATGTATCTAGATATATTTTAATTCTAAATAGATCCATTTTATCCATTACTGTGACAAGTAATTTCGGATGAAGAAAATACGTACCGGGACTAATCAAATCGAAGCGAAGCAAATGTGGTGAAAAATCAGGTCGCTGCTCTCTGTCTGCCTGTCCGTCTGTCTTTCTGAATGGTGGACAGCGGCTGGCCGGACCCGGCCGGCCGGCGACGGGTGGAACTGCACTGTCGACGTTGGGGAAGCAGAGAGCAGAAATTAACGCGCGCGCTGTCATCACTTGGCACTACCAGCTTGTGCCGTCGATCAGTGGTAAAGGTCAATTCGTATGGACCTTATGGCCAACGATTGATTACCGCGTAAATCATGCCGATCAGCTGGTAATTTGCCGTCGCCTGCTATTGCCGTCGTTCTGCTTCACGAAAACCAACTAACTAATCGGACCTTTCACGCGACAACAATGTCGCCGGCGAGGGCCCAGGGGTACTGCAGTGCACGCCGAATAAAGCACAAAGCACCTGTTCCTTGTACTTCAAGGGAAAAGGAGGTTTCTGTGTAGAGAGATGTTGTCGCACGAGAGCCCTAGACCGACAGATACAGTTGATAAAAAAGGACAGGAAAAGGGATGCTCCATTTGATGAGTTGGCCGTACGGCACCATATGCAACGCCGTCTGTGTTAAATGTGGTCGATTCTGCAATCATCTGGTTCTCGACTCTCTCCACGCACAGTAGTACAAAAAATGAGTCGCAATTAAGACCGGCCACAAGCACCTTTTTTGAAGCCTTCCAGCAGCAGCACTATTGTTACCTAGCTCGCACATGTTCTGCATTTTTGTTACGGTGTTGCGTACGACATTCATGCATATGCAGAGGCTTATGTCGACCAGTTTCATCGGTGCAATCAAATCCCGGACGAAAGACAAAAATGCATGCATCTTCAGTTCCATCACGAGTTCCATGCTATGCTTGCGTTGCGGTGCTGGCATCGTACCTACGTGTCAGTTAATGTGGTTTTCTGTTTCTGCCAGGCCGGTTGGGTTGGTGCGTCGAGAAGGACACGCAAATAAAAGTTGCACGACGTCGATGTAAGGGTACTATGCCATTAGCGAGCCATCGCTTGTGTGCAACTATAGTACCGACCGGATCGATGACCGATAGTGCCATGGGGGAAGGAGTGTACGGTAGCTTGTGGATTAATGGCCAATGATGGCGTTCTACTCGATTCTGGTGCAATCTATCATCACCGCCAGGCCGGTCCATCACCTAATGATTGCAGATGCCCCTGCCTGTGTGTTTGAGGAGATCAACAAGTGGATGCCGTCGTTCTTTTGGGCTGGCGGACAAGGTGAACGGTGGGCAATGCCTCGTCGCGTGGGACAAAATCTTCCGACCTAAGTGCTACGGAGGGCTTGGTGTGAAGAACTTGTAGTATCAATCCCTGGCGCTAAGGGTCCGATAGGAATGGCTAAAGCGCACGGAACCAGCGAGGTCATGGCAGGAACTACCGATGATCGAAGACAGGTTAGCAAGGGAGGTGTTTGACAGTCTGGTTCACATAATAGTTGGCGTGGGTGACAAGGTGTTGTTCTGGCGGGACCGGTGGATTCACGGATATGCAGTGGCTAACATAGCTCCACTCCTGCTTGCGACGGTTCACACGAGGGTGATCAATACTAGAACGGTGCAGTAGGCACTTCTCAAGGACAGATGGATGGAGGACTGCCAAATAGAGATCTCTTTCATGGCACAAATGCAATGCATGCATCTTTGCCATGCGGTGGCGACAGTGCACAGAAACGAAACCGAGTAGGATGTTTTCACTTAGTGAAAGTGCAACTATCCCTAGGTGGTTTTGGTAATTCATAACAACATATAGCTCATTGAGCTAATGCTATTCCAAGACTATTATTTCAGGAAAGCTCAATGAATGGCATGGCATGGATGATGAAAGTGGATCCCTCAAATTACTAAGGACAAAGGATTGGCTCAAGCTCAAAAGCTCAAGACTCTTCATTTTACATTTTAGTGATCCAAGATCACATTGAGTCTATAGGAAAAGCCAATACTATCAAGGAGGGATGAGGTGTTGCTTAATGAGCCTCTTGCTTCATGTGCTTAGTGATATGCTTCAAAACCCTCAACTACTTTCCCACATCCACAAATGACATAAACCCAAAGCCAAAATCGCTCACACCAATTCTTCCTATCCAGCGCCATCGATTCCAAAAGTCATAGCCACTGCCACAAACCCCAAGCAAATCGGTCTTACCGATAGGGATCTCGGTCTCACCGAGATGGGATTGCAATCTCCCTGTTTCCCTTCGTAACGTTTCGGTCTAACCGAAGTGAGCGATCGGTCCCACCGAGATTGCACTGTAAACTCTCTGTTTCCTTTTTGTAACATTTCGGTCTCACCGAAAAGAGCAAATCGGTCCCACCGAGTTTACCTGACCAACTCTCTAGAAAGCTTATTACCAAATTGGTCTCACCGAGTTTGTGTAATCTGTCTCACCGAGATTACGTTATGCCCTAACCCTAACCATATCGGTTCTACCGAGTTGCATGTCGGTCCTACCGAAAATCACTAACGGTCACTAGGTTTACTAAATCGGTCCGACCGAGTTTAACGATTCGGTCCCACCGAGTTTGGTAAATTGTGTGTAACGGTTAGATTTTGTGTGGAGGCTATATATACCCCTCCACCTCCTCTTCATTCGTGAAGAGAGCCATCAGAACGAACCTACACTTCCAACTTACCATTTCTGAGAGAGAACCACCTACTCATGTGTTGAGGCCAAGATATTCCATTCCTACCATATGAATCTTGATCTCTAGCCTTCCCCAAGTTGCTTTCCACTCAAATCTTCTTTCCACCAGATCCAAAACCTATGAGAGAGAGTTGAGTGTTGGGGAGACTATCATTTGAAGCACAAGAGCAAGGAGTTCATCATCAACGCACCATTTGTTAGGTGTCACTTGGGAGCCTCCGACAAGATTGTGGAGTTGAACCAAGGAGTTTGTAAGGGCAAGGAGATCGCCTACTTCGTGAAGGATCTACCGCTAGTGAGGCAAGTCCTTCGTGGGCGACGGCCATGGTGGGATAGACAAGGTTGCTTCTTCATGGACCCTTCATGGGTGGAGCCCTCCGTGGACTCGCACATCCGTTACCCTTCGTGGGTTGAAGTCTCCATCAACGTGGATGTACGATAGCACCACCTATCGGAACCACGCCAAAAACATCCGTCTCTCCAATTGCATTTGAATCCTCCAAACCCTTCCCTTTACTTTCTTGCAAGTTGCATGCTTTAATTTTCGCTGCCTATACACTCTTTGCATGCTTGCTTGAATTGTGTGATGATTGCTTGACTTGTCCTAAAGTAGCTAAAATCTGCCAAACTCTAAAATTGGGAAAAGGTTAAGTTTTTATTGGTCAAGTAGTCTAATCACCCCCCCTCTAGACATACTTCAAGGTCCTACAAGTGGTATCAGAGCCTTGGTCTCCATTTGCTTTGATTCCCATAGCTTTTGGTGGTCATAGCCTTGGTTTCACAACCTAGGAGAGTATGGCGTCTAGCGAGGGAAATTATCATCGTAGAGGTCCTTACTTTGATGGTACTAATTTTGCTTGTTGGAAGCATAAGATGAAAATGCATATTCTTGGACATAACCCCGCCGTTTGGGCAATTATTTGTATTGGCTTGCAAGGTGAATTCTTCGATGGGAGAGAACCAAATCGTGAAGCTAATGCGGAAGAATTGAAGATGCTGCAATACAACGCTCAAGCATGTGACATCATCTTCAACGGATTGTGCCCCGAATAATACAACAAAATCAGCCGTCTTGAGAATGCAAAGGAAATTTGGGATACTTTGATTGATATGCATGAAGGTACCGAGTCTGTCAAGGAATCCAAGTTGGATGTGCTCCAAAGTCAGCTTGACAAGTTCAAAATGAAGGATGGTGAAGGTGTCGCTGAAATGTACTCTAGGCTTGCTCTTATCACAAATGAGATTACCGGCTTAGGGAGTGAAGAGATGACCGACAAATTCATCATCAAGAAAATCCTAAGAGAATTGGATGGAAAGTATGACAACGTGTGCACATTAATCCAAATGATGCCAAACTATAAAGATCTCAAGCCAACAAAAGTCATTGGAAGGATTGTAGCTCATGAGATGTCACTCAAGGATAAGGAGGAACTTCACAACAAGTCAAGTGGTTCTTACAAAGCCTCAAGTGAAGCCCCCACATCATCAAGTGAGAAACCAACCTTCAATGAAGAATTGAGCTTAATGGTGAAGAACTTCAACAAATTCTACAAAAGTAGAAGCAAAGAAAGAAGCTCCAAGTCAAGGTCTTACAATGACAAGAGATCTTCTAGTCGAGAGCGCAATTGCTACAATTGTGGGAGACCCGGACACTATTCCAATAAGTGTACGGCACCCTACAAAAGAAGAGAAGATTCTCCAAGAAGAAGGAGCAAAAGAGAAGAATCACCACCAAGAGAGAGGAGGGGTAGAGATGATCGTTATGAACGAAGACCCTCATGGAGAAGTAAGGATTCGGAAAGGAAGGACAAGTCATCAAGGAGCTACACAAAACGAAGACATCAAGCTCATGTTGGTGAATGGGTTTCCGGCTCCGACTCCGACAATCACTCCGAGAGAAGCTATCACTCCGGCTCCGAATATACTCAAGATGAAGGTGTTGCCGGTCTAGCACTTGTGTCAACCAACTCCTACGACATATTTGACTCACCAAATGAAGGTGTTGGAAGATGCTTCATGGCCAAAGGTCCTAAGGTAACACATCCCGAGTATGTTGATTTTAATAGTGATGAAGATGAGTTGCTTGTGGATGATGATTTACTTGTTGACAACTCTAGTGATGAATACTATGATGAAACGTCAATTAATCATGCTAATCAAACGAATGACAATGATAAGGAGAAAAT
Organism: Triticum aestivum; assembly: GCF_018294505.1. Classification (NCBI taxonomy): domain Eukaryota; kingdom Viridiplantae; phylum Streptophyta; class Magnoliopsida; order Poales; family Poaceae; genus Triticum; species Triticum aestivum. The sequence goes on from NC_057795.1 coordinate 623,139,988, forward strand.
TGAGCTTCAAACTAAAGAACTAAACACTCTTAAGTTGGCTCATGAAACTATCTTCGAAGATCATCGAGAACTTTTAAGGGCTCATGAGCAGTTGCGCTTTGAAAAGCTCAATCTTGAGCAAGAGCATGAGTTCTTAAAGGAATCAATGATGATCTCCGCAAGAAAAGTTCTTCTTACATTGCCAAGCGCTTACTCTTATCTACTTACATGCCTCAAGTCAAGTCTAGTAACAAGTACAAGAAAGATACTTCCTCTAGTAGTAACAATAATAATGCCAAATCCAATGTTGTTGCTTCTAGTAGTTCTCTTGATTCCACTAATGATTCTCTTAGCCAAGTTACACTTGAGCAAGAAAATATCTTATTGAAGGGAATTATCGAGAAAGGTGTTTACAAGAGCCTTGCCGGGAGTAAGCAATTCGAGGAAATTGTACGCAAGCAAGGAAGGCACCGGAAGAATCAGGGTGTTGGTTTTGAACGAAAGTTCAATGCCAATGGAGTTGAGTGGGAAGAAGATCAATACCCCAAGACGAAGTTTGTTCCTCAATAAGAGAAGTATGATCCTATTTCCTTCAAGGGAACACAAGCTCAAGATGATCTTCCACCACAAGACCACAAGAACAAATGCAAGGACAAGCTTCAAGAAGAGATTGATGCATTTGAAGAAGCACCTAAAGCCTCGTCCAAGTGGGTCCCCAAGACTACGTCAAGTTCTACTTCATCAAGTACAACTACAACTCCAAGGATTCCCATCAAGGTGATGTGGATCCCAAAGAAGAAGAACTAGAGAGTTCTTGAGGGTGACTCCGCCAACATTCTTCACTCATATCATTTTGGCAAGAACAAGTGCAATCAACTTCCACATCTTGCACTAGTTCAAGGAGTCACAAACCCTCATGTTGGTAAGGCAAGGGACAAGGTAACCTAATGTTTTCATGGACATCATCTTGTGTGTGCATCACTCTATGTCTATGGATATTCTTGTTTGTTCCTTGTGGGACTAACCCATGTAGGCAAGTTGAAAGTGCAACTCACTCCAAAGGATTGCTCCAAATGATCTACATCAACATTGAGCATCTACACCTTCAACACCTACATGAAGTCATCATCGACAAAACCCAAGGTTAGTTCATCCTTGAGGGAGTCCCGGACTAGGGGGTGTCCTGATAGCCGAACTACCATCATCGGCCGGACTCCAAGACTATGAAGATACAAGATTGAAGACTTCGTCCCGTGTCCGGATGGGACTTTCCTTGGCGTGGAAGGCAAGCTTGGCGATACGGATATGTAGATCTCCTACCATTGTAACTGACTTTGTGTAACCCTAGCCCTCTCCGGTGTCTATATAAACCGGATGGCCTTAGTCCATAGGACGAACAACAATCATACCATAGGCTAGCTTCTAGGGTTTAGCCTCCTTGATCTCGTGGTAGATCCACTCTTGTAACACACATCATCAATATTAATCAAGCAGGACGTAGGGTTTTACCTCCATCAAGAGGGCCCGAACCTGGGTAAAACATCGTGTCCCTTGTCTCCTGTTACCATCCGCCTAGACGCACAGTTCGGGACCCCCTACCCGAGATCCGCCGGTTTTGACACCGACATTGGTGCTTTCATTGAGAGTTCCTCTGTGTCGTCACCGATAGGCTCGATGGCTTCTTCGATCACCATCAACGACGCAGTCCAGGGTGAGACCTTCCTCCCCGGACAGATCTTCGTATTCGGCGGCTTCGCACTGCGGGCCAATTCGCTTGGCCAACTGGAGCAGATCGAAAGCTACGCCCCTGGCCGTCAGGTCAGATTTGGAAGTTTGAACTTCACGGCCGACATCCGCGGGGACTTGATCCTCGATGGATTCGAGCCACAGCCGAGCGTGCCGCACTGTCACGGCGAGCACGATTTAGCTCTGCAGCCGGACAGTACCTTGGAGGCCGCACTCCAACCCGCTCCGATCTTCAATTCAGAGCTGGCTGCGCAGATCGAGGACGGATGCCTAGACACCGCCTCGGGGGCTGCAACATCTACGGCGATAGAGCCGAACACTGACCTTGTCCCTCATAAAGCTCGTGACTCCGAGGTGCCAGACTCCTCGCCGGACTCCGAACCTCCTGCGCCCCCTCCGATCGAATCCGATTGGGCGCCGATCATGGAGTTCACCGCAGCGGACATCTTTCAACACTCACCTTTCGGCGACATCTTGAGTTCGCTAAAGTATCTCTCGTTATCAGGAGAGCCCTGGCCGGACTGCGGTCAGGACGGTTGGGATGCGGACGACGAAGAAATTCAAAGCCCACCCACCACCCACTTGGTAGCCGCTGTCGACGATCTAACCGACATGCTAGACTACGACTCCGAAGACATCGACGGTATGGACGACGATGCCGGAGATGACCAAGAACCAGCGCCTACTGGGCACTGGAAAGCCACCCCAACTCACGACGTATGCATGGTGGATACACCAAAGGGAAGCGACAATGAGGAAAAATGGGACGTGGCGAAGGACAACTCCCCCAACAAACAACCAAAACGGCGACGCAAGCGCCGCCCGAAGACCGGCCTCGATAAAAACGGCACCCATACGGACCCGGCCCTAGAGCAGGGCGAAGCAGTGGACGACGCACATGCCACCAAGCAGCCATCCGAACATGATGAACTGGACAAGCAACCCATCCCCGGCGAAGACGATCTCACATCACCAGAGCATACGAACCTTCATAAAAGGCTCGTCGCCACTGCAAGAAGTTTGAAGAAGCAAAAGCGGAAGCTCAAAACAGCGGAGGACGCACTCAGAATGAGATGGAGCAAAGTACTCAACACCGCAGATAAATATGGCGCTAGTCACCAGACAAAGAGCTACCCGAAGCGCAAGCTGTTGCCCGAATTCGACGAGGAGGCCTTAGAGAAAAAAGAAAGAAGCCGCCTGGCCGGATAGACGACCAGATGACAGGCCAAGAGCAACAAGGGGCGCCGCACACAAGCCGGCACACGATCAGCATAAAGATCCTCGGAAAAAGGATGACCCAGCCAGGTCTATCTATGGGCCAAAAAAGAAGACTCCAGGAAGCAACATAACCCGCCGAGCATTTGAAGACAACGGCACACCCAAATACAGGGGCGCCGCACACCCACTATGTTTCACCGACGAGGTACTGGATCATGGATTTCCAGCGGGATTCAAACCCGTAAACATAGAGGCATATGACGGAACAACAGACCCCGGAGTCTGGATTGAGGATTATATCCTACACATACATATGGCCAGAGGAGACGATCTCCATGCCATAAAATACCTACCCCTCAAGCTCAAAGGGCCAGCTCGGCATTGGCTTAAAAGCCTCCCAGAAAATACCATTGGAAGTTGGGAAGAGCTTGAGGATGCGTTTCGAGCAAATTTTCAGGGGACTTATGTCCGGCCTCCGGATGCAGACGATTTAAGTCACATAACTCAACAGCCCGGAGAGTCAGCACGCAAATTCTGGAACAGGTTCCTCACTAAAAAGAACCAAATAGTCGACTGTCCGGACGCTGAAGCCTTAGCAGCCTTTAAACACAACGTCCGAGACGAATGGCTCGCCAGACACCTCGGCCAGGAAAAACCAAGAACAATGGCCGCACTAACAAGCCTCATGACCCGCTTTTGCGCGGGGGAAGACAGCTGGCTGGCTAGATGCAGCACCAGCGACCCGAGTACATCCGAAATCAGGGATGGAAATGGGAAATCACGATGCAGAAAAGATCAGCGCCGGAATAAGGAAAATGGCCCAAATAGTACGGCGGTCAACGCCGGATTCAAAAGCTCTCGGCCGAACAACAAAACACTGCCCCTAAAGGACAACAGTGACGAGCTATCCAACCTAAACAAGATTCTGGATAGACTGTGTCAAATACATGGTACCTCCGGGAAGCCTGCAAACCATACCCACAGAGATTGTTGGGTCTTCAAGCAGTCCGGCCGACTTAACGCCGAACACAAGGGGCTCGACACACCAAGTGAAAGTGACGAAACCCAAAAGCAGCACTCCGAAAAACAAAAGACTTTCCCACTATAAGTCAAAACAGTGAACTCACTTCCGCGGCACCTGCCATACCAGGACACCGTCCGCAGACTGGGGATAGAACCTACAAAAATTCGCTATAGCAGCACTTCCTTCAAAGGAGTGACGCCAGGCCTTTTAAGCCAATTATACAGGCTCTGTACCACTAGAGGTTGTGTTCGGTTCATCCGACAACCTCCGTCGCGAAAAGCTCACTCTCCATAGCCCCATTTAACAGTAGCCCTTAAGCACTACTGAGGTGCGAAGCTTTCGCCCGCTTTAATGCAATACCATATTACGCGTCTCTTACGCTTAAAAATGCCCGGTCCATGTGGCATAATCTCAAAACTCCAAGTGTCCCTCGACCACGGAGAATGTGCGGCTGCCTCGACAGCCACACACTAATCAGACCTTGCAGGTCAAAGCCCCTAAAAACAGGTCATTTAGACCTCGGACATGGTTAGATGAGTCCGGCGTAACTTAACAAGGGGCTTCCCAGCCGCATACCCCCTTTTTATAAGGGGCCGCGCGCATAAATGATGAAAGCCAATAAAGCTCAACTTTCTTCATCTTCAAAATTATACTTTATTTTAATACAACTTTTGCACAATATTTCTTAGAAACTAAGTCCTTCTCTTTTACAGATGAAGCACGTGCTACACCCGTCCAGGATACAGCACAACGGAGACACAGGCGCAGACGTGCAGTAGGGACCCGTTGCAAGGATTCTTTTCAGATTAAGACCCTGCGTAAACCTTTCTTACTGTCTCTTGTTGATACACATCCCCCGGTTTCCTACCATAGCCGAGGAGGAGGCTGGCGTTTTGGCATCGGCCGCGTCAGAAGTTTCCACCTGTACCTGGACACTAGGGGCTTAGGGCCTTGTTCTGCCCGATATCATAAAGACCGATCACCTCAGGGAGTGTTCGGCGTCTCGAGTTAGGCCTTATATGCATCAGCTCCGAATCATGTCTTTGGTCAAATGTTGGGTTTGCCCGGCTCCTGTGTTTTGCTGCCTTACGTTCCGTATCATCGGCTAACGCGGCACCAGGAGAACTACTGCGATTGTGCCCCGGTTCGGCCGGGAGAGCACCTCAGTAGAGAAAGCCAAAAACTGACTGTCATGATATAGCGAGAGACTGGTCAACCACTCGATCGACCATTGGAATGTTTAGAATTCCTCTGCTTTGACGAAGGACCGCTTCCCGGTCAGGCACATATGCACCCAGAGTTCGGAGCAGAGCGGTGCCACCAGGGGCTATATAGTAGCCCCACGTTCGAGCTACTATGGCTAAGTGAAAGTGATAAAGCATTATAGTCCGGTTGCCTGGTTTGCTACGCTATCACCTCCTTAAAAGGACCAAGACGTTGGATTAAGTGTGAAAAAGCGCTTTTCTTTTTGCAAACACCCCTGCACCATGTGCGTGGGGGCTGAAGCCAAAGACTGCCATCTTTCAGATTATACATACATATACGGCCGCACAGGAGATAGTTCAATACTTGAACGCACAAGTATAAAAAGCTATTGCATTATAAACATGATCTCAGAAATCATAAATGTCATTCAAATATAACATCTTTCGAGCACTGCAACTCTATTAAACGAGCGCCCTGTAGGACGTCCTCAAAATAGTGCTCGGTGGAGAATCGGCTTTTGTCCGAACCCCGGGATGCAACAACAGTGGCATCCATCTCCGCCCAGTATGTCTTACCACGGGCGAGAGCCATCCGTGCACCTTCTATGCACGCCGACCACTTCATCGCCCCAATACGCGGCACCGCCCCAAGGAATTGCTGCAACAAGCCAAAATAACTCTTCGGCTTGGGCCTTTTCGGCCACAGATGAGTGACCACATCCGTCATGGCAAGTCCGGACAATCTATTTAGCTCAGCCCACTCAACCAGCCGATCACTCAACGGAAGTGGACGCTCCGGACTATGGAATTGAGACCAGAAAAGCTCTTCCATTTCGTGATCCTTCTGGCTTCGGAAGTGCACGACTGCGTCCGCCGCACTCGCCGCCAAGTCCAGATAAGGATCCTCCGCACCGTACAATCGGCCCAGCTGAGCATACTTCGGATCCGTGAATTTCCTATGCAGCATAAAGGGCTTTCCAACCACAATGTCTCCGACCTGACGCAGTTCCTCCTTCATAGCCCGCATCGCACTACGGGCATCCTTGGCTTCGGCGTTGTCCTTCTTCAGGTCCTCTTGCTCCGCTCGGCGTTCTCTTTCAATAACCTCCTGGCGGTTGGTAGCAACTTTTAATTTCGCGACCATTCCGGCCATCTTCTCCCTGCTTCGGCAGTGAGCAACCTTCTCGGCTTCTAGCTCTTCCGCTGCCTTTAAGGCAGCCGCCTCGCTTTTTCTGGCTTGCTCCTTGGCCCGAGCAAGTTCTGCTTGAAGGTCTTCCACAGCAGCAGCGCCATCTGCATCAAGCATACAAATTGTAAGGAATGGGCGTCAGCTCCCTTACTAAGCGACCGCGGAGCAACCACATACCTTGTGACTCATCAAGTCGTTTATTGACCAGCGAGATGTCCGCATCCGCAGCGTCGAGTTGCCTCTTCAGCTCGGCAAATCCATTAGTCCGGTTGGCCACCGAGCGTTCCGCCACCTGCATAGGAAAGGCGACAATTAATAACTGAGATTATGATCCTAGGCACGCTGTCGCTTTCGACAGCATACCAAGTCTCAGGGGCTACTATCTATACAGGGCGCACTTTATGTGCAAAACTGTCAAAAGGTATGTCATTTTTTGCGTACCTCAAACCCCGTCAGTAAACTTCCGACGGCCTCATACAACCCGCTTTCGGCGGACGAGATCCTCTCAATCACATTACCCATTAATGTGCGGTGATCTTCTGAGATAGACGCCCTCTTGAGCAAATCCTGCAGCTCCATCGGCCGTACTCCAATGGGTGCCGAACTCTCCGGTCCCGCCGGACTCGGGGAGACCCTCCGTAACGACACCTCAGGGTCGCCCACCCTGCACGACGGGGCGGCAGATGGAGGCGTTTCGCTCTCCATCATCTCTGGACGAAGGTCTCCCAACGATGAGCTGTGCTGAGATGGGCTGAGATCCGAACTACAAGGTGAAAACTTCGGTTACCCTTAGAAATCAAGCAGGGATGTCCACTATTACAAAATCCCCCCTTTTTTACTTACGGATCGCTAGAGGGCTGATTCCTCCGAGGAGACAGTACGGCCGGGGCTCTTCCCGGCACAGGACCTTCCGGTACAGATTTCTTTCCCCGCTTTGAGGCCTTGGCCTCCGGGTCTTCAGAAGCGGTCCTCTTCTCCCCCTGGAAGGAGGGACTCTCGATTCCTCCCTTACTAAAAGCCTCCTTGGCAGAGGTGGTAGTTTCCCTGTGCCCCACTTCGCCCTCCTCCGAAGGTGCAACCTCCAACATTTTGATTAACACAGGATCCTGCGTGGTCTCAGGGAGGGGGGCCGGACACCGTATCAGTTTTGCTTGCGCTATCCACTCCTGTCCAGGGATAGCTGGTTAAAAGGCAAACCCACGATAAATAAATGGACGGTGTGTCCAGACACAAGGCTAGTTACTTGAGTATCCGGGCGATTGCAGCTTAGGCCAGCATCCTCGGTTAATTCCGGACGCATCTCTTGCGATCCGAAGAACAGTTTGTACATCTCCGCAGGTGTCAAACCCATGAAGTGTTGAAGAGCTCGGGGCCCCTCCGGATTGAATTCCCGCAGGTGGAGGGGCGACATTTGCAGGGCAGTAGGCGCCGGATCAACATAACCTGTACCACTGCGACCAGATTGATCTCCCTTTCTTGGAGGCCTCGAATCCGGTCCTGCAACAGGGGTACGTCTTTGGGCGGCCCCCAGTCACGCCCCTTGTTGACCCATGACGTCAGCTGTTGTGGAGGGCCCGAGCGAAAGACGGGCGGCGGCCTCTGCCTGCTGCCCCTGGGAGCGGTGATATAGAACCACTCCTGTTGCCACAAGCCGAGCTCTTCCTGAAAAGAGCCCTTGGGCCATAGAGCTTCGGCCCTCTTGCTTATAACCGCCCCGCCGCACTCTGCCTGACACCCCTCAATCATCTTCGGCTCCACGTTGAAGGTTTTGAGCCACAAGCCGAAGTGAGGGGTAGTATGGAGGAAGGCTTCGCAGACGACAATAAATGATGAGATGTGGAGGATGGACTCCGGAGCCAAGTCATGGAATTCCAGCCCATAGTAAAATATGAGCCCCCTCACGAAGGGATCCGTCGGGAAGCCTAAACCCCGACGGAGGTGAGACACGAACACGACGCTCTCGCCAGGCTCGGGAGTAGGGATAACCTGCCCTTGGGCAGGCAGCCTATGTGAAATCTCGTAGGTTAAGTATCTGGCGTCTCTCAGCTTTAGCACGTCCTCTTCCGTGACGGAGGAGGGCATCCACCAGCCTCGTAGGTCAGGACCGGACATTGTCGAAGATCAAGGGTACCCAAATCTGGAGCCCTGGGTGTTGGAACTCGGGGCGAGGGGCGGATTCGATAGAGGATTGAATAAAAAGAACGGGCCTTGGTCTCATTATAAAGAGGAAGAATACCAAGAGTTGTCCCCGTGACCGTTTGGAACCCGCCTTCGATGGAGGGGGCGTGGCAATGGGCGCGGTTGGGTTACCCACGTACGTATTGATGGGAATCCCGGAATAAGGGGAACACGATCTCTGCTTCGACAAGACGTGCCAAGGAAACCGCTTCACTAAACGCGCTGAGGTGGAACAATTAAAACAATTCGAGTAAAGGCTTGGAAGTGGTGTGACGTCACGCCACAGAATACGTTAGCAGATTGATCTTGTGTAATATCATTCTCTCTATGGTGGTACGTGGAATTTATTTTTGCAGAGCCGGACACTATCCTGGTGTTCACAATCTTCTATAAATTATTCGGAGGAGGAACCCGCCTTGCAATGCCGAAGACAATATGCACGCCGGACTCGTCGTCATTGAAGCCTGGTTCACGGGCTACTGAGGGAGTCCCGGACTAGGGGGTGTCCGGATAGCCGAACTACCATCATCGGCCGGACTCCAAGACTATGAAGATACAAGATTGAAGACTTCGTCCCGTGTCCGGATGGGACTTTCCTTGGCGTGGAAGGCAAGCTTGGCGATACGGATATGTAGATCTCCTACCATTGTAACTGACTTTGTGTAACCCTAGCCCTCTCCGGTGTCTATATAAACCGGATGGCCTTAGTCCATAGGACGAACAACAATCATACCATAGGCTAGCTTCTAGGGTTTAGCCTCCTTGATCTCGTGGTAGATCCACTCTTGTAACACACATCATCAATATTAATCAAGCAGGACGTAGGGTTTTACCTCCATCAAGAGGGCCCGAACCTGGGTAAAACATCGTGTCCCTTGTCTCCTGTTACCATCCGCCTAGACGCACAGTTCAGGACCCCCTACCCAAGATCCGCCGGTTTTGACACCGACAATCCCTCTAAGGGGGGATCTCACATCTAGGGGGAGCTTAACTCTAAGAATTGAGTCAAAGCAACTCTAATGGTGTGAACACATCAATGCATTATGTAAAAGTGGTAACCCCACGTGAGCTTAAACGATGAGTATGACCTATGATCAAATGTTCTCATTTGACTCCTAAGTCAATATACTCATATATAGATGACCTAGTCATCGCCAATTGCTTGATAGATGCTAGAATTGGTTGTGCATGCTTTGCAACATATTTCAATTGCCATCTTATTGTGTGAGCATGTTGGTGCATATTTTACTTATTCAAGGACATCCACTTGTTGCTTTGATTGTTTGGTTTCTTTTCTTTGTGCCAAGTGGATGGACAAGAATGCCTAAGAACCTTCTTTAGCTATCTATGCTTTCCTCGTCTCAAACTCTATTCATGCTACATCACAAAATTTGATCAAGTCAGATTCGAACCACTCTGTGTGAGGAGCACTCGGAGTCCCCGATTCTTCATAGACTTAAACTTCCAAAACATCTTAGTGATTCTCGGTCTGACCGATTCCTCCATTTCGGTCCTACCGAGATCATTAAGTTGATCTGAGTTTTCAATCTCGGTGCAACCGATCTGAACTTTTTGGTCTCAGCGATTTGCTGTAACTGAACACAGTTATGAATCTCAGTGCCACCGAGTTGTTCCACTCGGTCACACCGATAGGGTCGGGCTATATATAGCCACGGGCAAAATTTTGGAAATTTCTCCGAAACCCTTCGCCCGCGCAACAGCTCGCTCTGCCATCGTGTTCTCCGTATCGTCTCCTCTTCACCAGCAGCCTCCTGTCGCTGGTCTCCACGGCCGTCAATGGATTTCGTCCCCGTCGTTGCCGCCGTAGCAAGTCCACCGCCAAGTTAGGGTATGGAGTTAATCTTTGTGCTATCCACGTCTGATTCCTGGCACATTGTTTTCATATTGATTCTTGCCACGATTGAAACTCTTCTATCTAGCCAAAGTAGTTCATAGATTAGATGTGATTCAAATTTTTAGGGTTAGGTTTCTGCCGAAACCATCTCGGACCCACCGAGTTGAAAAACTCGGTCTCACCGATTTGGCTTATGCCATTGCACTAGTGACTCTCGGTCTGACCGAGAATAACTAATCGGTGCGACCGATTTGAGGATTATGTGAAACCCTAGCAGTCTCAGTGCCACCGAACTGAAACTCGGTCCAACCGAGATCATCACTTTAGGTTCCAAAACTGCTTCGGTATCACCGAGTTTGAAAATCGGTGGATCCGAAATGCTTTCTGTGGAAAACTAAAACTGAACTTTTGAGTCATTCTTTTGCAAAAATCTCTGCATTTTGTGATGCTCATCTTTTCTATCTCATCTATAACTCTTCACAGGGTCAGCAATCAGCTTTTGCAGTATGTCTGATCAAAGTGACAGCCAGAACAGGTCAGAAGAGCAGATGGACTTGAGTGAGGGCACTAGTCCCTCAACTTCAGATGAAGGGAGCAGAAGTACTCCTAGCAATTTGCCTAAGGATGCAACTAGGCAAAGGAGGAAAAGAACTTCAGATTCAGAGGATGAAGATTACAAAGCTGAAGAGGATGAGGCTACTTCCAAGAAAGTGGTGCTCAAGAAAGAGTATGGCTCTACACAGAGCACAAAACCAGGTTTGAAAAGGAAAGTTCCTGCCAAAAGAACTCCAATGCCATGGAACAAAAATTCTATGATCTAGATGTCAAGGTAACTGAGATTCAGTCAGCTGTGGAGCAGCTGCAGGATGACATGCAGGAGAGGAAGGGCAAGACTACCACCAATGTGTTTGCCAGAGTGCCCAGAGCCCAGAGGTCAATTGTAGTGCCAGTGACAGACACTAGAGCAACAACTTCAACACCAGCCACTGCCCCTACAGTTCCAGTGCAACCAGCTCCAGCACCAACTCCTCCAGCTCCATCCACTTCAACTGAAGCCTTCATCCAAGGAGCCATCTCTGCACCACCACCAGAAGATAAAGCCTGAGAGTCGATCTAGCACTATGCATTTTCTATGAACTTTTTGGTAACTTGTTGCCAAAAGGGGGAGAAAAATGTATAGATCATAGGCCTCGAGAGAGAGAGAGAGAGAGAGTTGATTTTGTTCTCTCTTGCTTTATTTGGTGGTTTTTCAACTTTGTTTGCTTTTGGTTGAGATACTATGCTTGTGAGACATTGATGATCATGTGTTTGATCATAAGCTACACTTATGCATGCTTTATATTATCCTATGTATCTTATGTGATCACTCACTATGCTTGGTGATGAGTGCATGTATTCATTGTTTATTATTTTGAGCACTCCACCAAGATGTATGTGACATGGAAGAGTAACCCATGAGCCTAATTCATTGTGCATTTGCAGTCCAAAGGAAATCTCAAACTATGCACAAATTTAGGGGGAGCTCTTGCTTATCACATACTTCTCAAAGTGACGATGTTATTTAATTTTATTATCATTTGTTGAAGCTTTGATCTATATGTTGTCATCAATTACCAAAAAGGGGGAGATTGAAAGTGCAACTATCCCTAGGTGGTTTTGGTAATTCATAACAACATATAGCTCATTGAGCTAATGCTATTCCAAAACTATTATTTTAGGAAAGCTTAATGAATGGCATGGCATGGATGATGAAAGTGGATCCCTCAAAATACTAAGGACAAAGGATTGGCTCAAGCTCAAAAGCTCAAGACTCTTCATTTTACATTTTAGTGATCCAAGATCACACTGAGTCTATAGGAAAAGCCAATACTATCAAGGAGGGATGAGGTATTGCTTAATGAGCCTCTTGCTTCATGTGCTTAGTGATATGCTCCAAAACCCTCAACTACTTTCCCACATCCACAAATGACCTAAACCCAAAGCCAAAATCGGTCACACCGATTCTTCCTATCCGGCGCCACCGATTCCAAAAGTCATAGCCACTGCCACAAACCCTAAGCAAATCGGTCTTACCAATAGGGATCTCGGTCTCACCGAGATGGGATTGCAATCTCTCTGTTTTCCTTCGTAACGTTTCGGTCTAACCGAAGTGAGCGATCGTTCCCACCGAGATTGCAATGTAAACTCTCTGTTTCCTTTTTGTAACATTTCGGTCTCACCGAAAAGAGCAAATTGGTCCCACCGAGTTTACCTAACCAACTCTCTGGAAAGCTTATTACCAAATCGGTCTCACCGAGTTTGTGTAATCGGTCTCACCGAGATTACGTTATGCCCTAACCCTAACCATATCGGTCCTACCGAGTTGCATGTTGATCCCACCAAAAATCACTAACGGTCACTAGGTTTACTAAATCGGTCCGACTGAGTTTAACGATTCGGTCCCACCGAGTTTGGTAAATTGTGTGTAACGGTTAGATTTTGTGTGGAGGCTATATATACCCCTCCACCTCCTCTTCATTTGTGGAGAGAGCCATCAGAACGAACCTACACTTCCAACTTATCATTTCTGAGAGAGAACCACCTATTCATGTGTTGAGGCCAAGATATTCCATTCCTACCATATGAATCTTGATCTCTAGCCTTCCCCAAGTTGCTTTCCACTCAAATCTTCTTTCCACCAGATCCAAAACCTATGAGAGAGAGTTGAGTGTTGGGGAGACTATCATTTGAAGCACAAGAGCAAGGAGTTCATCATCAACGCACCATTTGTTACTTCTTGAAGAGTGGTGTCTCCTAGATTGGCTAGGTGTCACTTGGGAGCCTCCGACAAGATTGTGGAGTTGAACCAAGGAGTTTGTAAGGGCAAGGAGATCGCCTACTTCGTGAAGATCTACCGCTAGTGAGGCAAGTCCTTCGTGGGTGACGGCCATGGTGGGATAGACAAGGTTGCTTCTTCGTGGACCCTTCGTGGGTGGAGCTCTCCGTGGACTCGCACATCCGTTACCCTTCGTGGGTTGAAGTCTCCATCAACGTGGATGTACGATAGCACCACCTATCGGAACCACGCCAAAAATATCCGTCTCTCCAATTGCGTTTGAATCCTCCAAACCCTTCCCTTTACTTTCTTGCAAGTTGCATGCTTTAATTTCCGTTGCCTATACACTCTTTGCATGCTTGCTTGAATTGTGTGATGATTGCTTGACTTGTCCTAAAGTAGCTAAAATCTGCCAAACTCTAAAATTGGGAAAAGGTTAAGTTTTTATTGGTCAAGTAGTCTAATCACCCCCCCCCCCTCTAGACATACTTCAAGGTCCTACATTTAGACGTGCTCAACCTCTGGACAATACTCCGCTAAATTAGTCTATAGCAGTCTATGCAATGGGTGGCCCAAGTCGCTCCTGGCTAAGTGTGTTTGGCGAAGCTGAGCTACTCTCAAGTGTAAGCTCTTTGTCTGGCTAGCGATGCAGTACAAGATATGGATGTCAGACAGAAGGGCTAGGCATGGACTTCAGGATGAGAGCTCAGCATGTTACACCTACCTGTAGGATGAGGACAATGTTGATCACATCCTCCTGAGTGCGCGTATGCTCGGGAGGTCTGGGACATCACATGGCATTGGACACCCTGCAGATGAATACCCCTCACTCGCTAACCACTGAGACTACCTTGGAGTGGTGGTTACGAGCGAGGAGGAGTTTTCAAGGGGCGGACAGGAGAGGTTTTGACACCACGGTCACTGCGGTTCTCTGGCCTTTGTGGAAGCAAAGGAATGCAAGAGTCTTCAATAGGGTGGAACAACAAAAAAAATCCTTCGGAGCTAGTCACTTGTAGCAGAGTGGTGGCAAGGGGCAGGCGGTGATGGTGGGTTACAACGATTTGTGAGGAGTTAGTCTAGGTGTATCTTGGATGGTGTCGGTGTTGGGGTAAACATGTGTGCTGAATGTTCGCATTCATGCCACACATCTTGTAATTATGCTTCCTTCTTCTTCTATAAAAATATAGTACGCCTTTGGCGTACTCTCAAAAAAAATGGCGCTCTACTCGCAAGCACCGAGAGAAAGAGATAGGTCATCAAGTGACTTGCAAATGCTACAATTAACCACCACAGTCCACAAAGAAGGAAGGCAACGGCGGAGAGTGGTGGAGGGGAAACCACGACGACCACACGGGCACGTACGCCCGGTTGCCGGTCGTGGTCGCGAGCGTTGCGCGCGGGCCATGCGGGTGCCCGGCCGTTCGTGCCTGATGGACGGCTGGCCGGAGCTCGGTCGATCATCGGCGCGCGTACGTACGTACCTACCGGCCAGTTGATCGCTTCACTTCGAGCGTGGTGCAAGCAATGTTATGGTACCTCTAATGGATTTGCAGGTGCTACTTTGATAGATCATGAGGATCGGTTAGATCATATCGATCCGGTAGTCCTACCTTCTCTTGGTGCTGACGAGGTCGAGCTGGAGGCCATCGTGGAGAGGGCGATGGTGGCGCTGGCAGAGAGATGGCAGCGCTGGTGTGCTTTTCATAAGCACCGCACTTACCCTAGATCGGTAGGGAGTGTCGGTGGGACTGTGGCAGGGATTAACCTTGTAAGTCATGCCCCGACCCCCACATCTGTTTATATAGCGCGGATCACAGGGGCCCACCAACCATGGTTTGGTTGGGTGCCCCCGATCAGGGCGCGATGCAAGGGCCCGTTCGACCCGTTGGGCTCGAACAGGAGAGAGATCAACCTAACACTTCTGTATCATAATATAAGACATTTTATAGTTCAAATTACGGACTACGGAGGAGGGTAGCTGCCAACTGTTTTTGTACTCTGCTTCATGGCTGGTGGCCGGCACATCGATCTTTTCTTTTTACGGGGGCCGGCACATCGATCCTAGTATAAAGGGAGTCCACTCCTTGCATGTGATCCTGGTGATCGGTTGGTCTGAGTACCATCACGAGTTTTGCTATGGTTGCTTGTCAGTCATCAGCTGTGTGCAACTATAATATGTTCAGTACCTCTCACTAATCTTACGAGTTGAGCAGCCTTCTTGATATGGGCATGGCTATTGTTGATGTTACTGAAGTTGAGTCCGTTAAGAGATCAAGCCATGAGGAAATTGCGGAAAATGATATTTTGCAGGCTTTTCCTTCACATCAGCCTGCAAAAAACGCACTCGACAGAATTAGATCGAGAGATGAGCAACTGAGAGAGAGAGAGAGAGAGAGAGATACACGGAG